>NC_088781.1:130385870-130604938 GCF_958450345.1 Calliphora vicina
AAAAGGCTAAACTGGCAACACTGACAGTAACCTAGAAAAAATTAAATTACTCAAAAAGCGCAAAAATGCGCAGTATGAAATAAAGTGAAATGAATTCACAACATTTCAATATATTTATTTCTTTTTATCTCAAGTTTAACAAACGTTAACATTTTTTTAAAAGCTTCTATAAAGTTAAAGTTTTGTAATCAAAAGAAATTACTTTAAGGTTATGTTTAAAAATTGTAATTTTTAATATAAAGGGAAATAGTTTCCAAATATTTAGGAAAGAAAAATTAAGTACTTAGACGTCTCGTTGTTTTCCATTTTAAATATTATTTAAATTATGCACACATTTTCCACAATTAACGGTTAAAAGTTACAATACAATATTGATACTATTCACAATTTTTTAAAAATGTATCGAAACTTTGACTTTGAAGGCGTGCTGTCAAGCAGTATTTTGTATTTTACAAAAACCAATTGCGAATTTGATTGCATTGGAGTTTTGGTAACAGATTGACAACAAAAAATAATGAATAATAACAACTTCGAAATTTGAATTTAGCACGGAAAAAGTGATACTTTGAACTATAGTGCGATGTATAAAGTCTATAGTAATTTGGACCTGCAATGGGTCAAAATCGGGAAAAATATTTTTTAATCCCAATTTTTTTTTTATAAATTTTTTTCATTAATAAATTTAAAAAAAAATTAAAAAAAAATGTTTGAAAAAAAATTAAAAAATAAACAAATTGGAAAAAAACCTCGATCTTTGGCCTATTTTTTTAATTATATCTGTATTTTTAGCCTATTTTTTAATTATATCTGTTTTACTAAGTCATTAATATAGACAATATGGATATCTAATGATAGCTATATCAAAGTAAATTGCAACGATGTATAAAGTCTATAGTAATTTGGACCTGCAATGGGTCAAAATCGGGAAAAATATTTTTTAATCCGAATTTTTTTTACAAAAAAAATTTTTTTTTTCATAAATTTGTTTTTCATTAATAAATTTAAAATTTTTTTTTTAAATTTTTTTTAAATTTAAAAAAAACCAATTTCGAAAAAAAAATTTTTTTTTAAATTTTTTTAAAAATATTAAAAAAAAACAATTTCGAAAAAAAAAATTTCAAATAGAGTTTTTAAGTTCACTTTGATGAAGGGAATATAATATTCGGCACAGCCGAATATAGTTCTCTTACTTGTTTAAGCTAAGTTTAAACAAATTGCAAAAATGTTCCTCGATTCTAATAAATATTGAATGAGGATTAAACATGATAATTTTAAGGGCTGTAGCTATTATGGGATAGCGTTGGGACCGATTTGAAAATAAAGGAATTCAAGGAAACCTTTTTTTGGTCACAAATTGTTAGAATTATTTTGTATACTCGTAACGTCAAAGAAAATATGCAACTTCTGGATTACTAAGTCATTAATATAGACAATATGGATACCTAATAATAGATATTTCAAAGTAAATTGCAAAGATGTATATAAGGCTATAGTAATTTGGACCTGCAATGGATCAAAATAGGGAAAAATATTTTTTAACCCGAATTAAATTTTTTGTCATAAATTTATTTTTCATTAATAAATTTAAAAAAAAAAATTTTGAAAAAAATTTATTAGAAAAAATTTAAAAAAAATTTTAGAAAAAAAATTTAAAAAAACAATTTTAGAAAAATTTATAAAAAACAATTTGGAAAAACAATTTTTAAGTTTACTTTGGTGAAGGGTATATATTTGGACCTGCAATGGGTCAAAATCGGGAAAAATATTTTTTAACCCGAATTAAATTTTTTGTCATAAATTTTTTTTCATTAATAAATTTAAAAAAAAATTTAAAAAAAATTTGGAAAAAAATTTAAAAAAAAATTTTAGAAAAAATTAAAAAAAAACAATTTTAGAAAAATAAAAAAAAAAACAATTTGGAAAAAATTTCAAAAACAATTTTTAAGTTTACTTTGGTGAAGGGTATATAGGATTCGGCACAGCCGAAGTTCTCTTACTTGTTTAATCTAAGTTTAAACAAATTGCAAAAAAGGTCCTCGATTCTAATAAATACTGAATGAGGATTAAACATGCAAATTTTAAGGGCAGTCGTCACAAATTGTTAGAATTATTTTTTATTCTCGTAATGGCAAAGAAAATATGCAACTCCTAGAATATTCTTAATTTTCCTGAACATGAGAATAATTTTAGGGCTTGATAAGATCAATATTACAAAGAAACAATGGATCTTAAGGATTGGAATAGTTAAGCAAATGGTTGCTTGGAGAATTCTAATTAAATGTTATTAAAAATATTTGATTGCATTATTTAGCAGATTTTTTAAAAGTTTCCCATTTAATTTCATTTGTAACAATTTCATCATTGTTAGAATTTTTTATTAAAATTTAATTTTAAAGCAATTTTTTATATACATACATATGTAGCTGTAAATCTTGCAATATTTTGTTCTATAAACATAATTGCTTTTAATAACTTGCTATTGTTTTATCTTAAAAGCTTGCCATCATTATCGACATCATCATCATCATCATTTCTATTATTATCAACTCCAGCAGCATCATGCTAGTCATCATTATCAGCAACATCAACTCCATTGTCTTTAAATGGCTGTAACTACAATTCATACAAAATAGTGGCAAAAGTAGAAAAAAAGGAAAGGAAAAACAAATGCATGTCACTTAAAAGCAATGTTTTGAAACATGTTTAAACATTTATGCATTTAGCTATAAGTGAGGGGAGAAAAGCAATTACAACAGGGTGTTTAGAAAAGCTGTTAAAATCTTTTCCAAAAATTACTAAAACACAAGTTACCTCTCAATACTGGACAACCCTTTAACTGACTGTTAACCATCACATCAGCCATCATGACGGCAACCACAATATCAATTTTTTTTCTTTATTTCTAACCATAATAGTTGCTTTTATGCTACTTTAGTCTTATGGACCAGACATAAAGTAAATTGACATCCCTATGAATGGCTAGAGAGTGGACACACAATAACGCTTATAAAATGGACACAAGTATTAATGTTCAGTACAGTGTCTTGTCCTGGGGTTTCATTTCAATCATATTCTCCTCTATTTTTTCTATCTAAAACATCATTTAGCGTAATATGGGGCTGTCAAGTTGTTGCTAAAACAAACACAATGTCCAATAGTTGCAAAACAAACCAACACACATTTGCTTGCCTCACATGCATGACGAAACAAGCAAGAAAATGTGGCACAGCAGACCGACACAAAATATTTGCAAAAAGGAAGCAAATAGCTTAATGCTTGTATTGAAATCATTCTATACTTCGCCTGCTCCATAAACATCAAATATTGTCATTTTTTGTATACAGAGTTATTCTTGCCACAGACAAGTTGATGACCCATTTTTCAAAATTGTTTTAGAATTTCTGTTAGTTTTTTTTATTTTTTCTATAGCAATTATTATCGACCGAAAAGCAGACTTTACAATTTTAGCTGAGAAAGTTTAAAAAACCCAACAAATGCAAAGCCATAGCAATTATTTCATTTTGTGAAATATTTTTTTTTTCTTTGCTAACAACTGTCGGATGCCGGAGATAAGAGGAAAAAAATTTAATTGACTTTTTCTAACAAAATTTGTATATACATATGTAGGCATTGTTCATGCATATAATTACGATAATTTTTGGGAAATAAAAAAACTAAAAGCTAAACTAAGTGGCTGCAAAATTAAATTTTAAATTCAATTGTAGTCTCTAGTTCAAGTTCTAGTTCAGTTCTAGTTCAGTTCTAGTTCAGTTCTAGTTCAGTTCTAGTTCAGTTCTAGTTCAGTTCTAGTTCAGTTCTAGTTCAGTTCTAGTTCAGTTCTAGTTCAGTTCTAGTTCAGTTCTAGTTCAGTTCTAGTTCAGTTCTAGTTCAGTTCTAGTTCAGTTCTAGTTCAGTTCTAGTTCAGTTCTAGTTCAGTTCTAGTTCAGTTCTAGTTCAGTTCTAGTTCAGTTCTAGTTCAGTTCTAGTTCAGTTCTAGTTCAGTTCTAGTTCAGTTCTAGTTCAGTTCTAGTTCAGTTCTAGTTCAGTTCTAGTTCAGTTCTAGTTCAGTTCTAGTTCAGTTCTAGTTCAGTTCTAGTTCAGTTCTAGTTCAGTTCTAGTTCAGTTCTAGTTCAGTTCTAGTTCAGTTCTAGTTCAGTTCTAGTTCAGTTCTAGTTCAGTTCTAGTTCAGTTCTAGTTCAGTTCTAGTTCAGTTCTAGTTCAGTTCTAGTTCAGTTCTAGTTCAGTTCTAGTTCAGTTCTAGTTCAGTTCTAGTTCAGTTCTAGTTCAGTTCTAGTTCAGTTCTAGTTCAGTTCTAGTTCAGTTCTAGTTCAGTTCTAGTTCAGTTCTAGTTCAGTTCTAGTTCAGTTCTAGTTCAGTTCTAGTTCAGTTCTAGTTCAGTTCTAGTTCAGTTCTAGTTCAGTTCTAGTTCAGTTCTAGTTCAGTTCTAGTTCAGTTCTAGTTCAGTTCTAGTTCAGTTCTAGTTCAGTTCTAGTTCAGTTCTGTTTACATTTATTTAGCAATTTTTTTTGGTTTTTATATTGTTATAAAAATATTTCACAATTTAAACATCCCCTCTAAAATAATTTGCTTCTATCTGTATACATAAATGTTGGAATTTATGACACATATCTACATTTATATAAGTTAATAGCTTTAGGTTATATACATATATGTTGAATTGTCTGTCTCCTTGTATTAATATGTATATATTTTTATTTTTTCCCAGACTTTTATATATTGTTGCAAAAATTTGTATTAATATTTTTTTTTTGTTCAAAAATGTGTGCATATGACAGTAAATTATTATAGGAATAACAAAAATCAAATAGAACAAATAAAAAATATAATAAATATTATTTTGAGTTCTAAAATAACGAAACACAGAGTAAGATTTATGTTTATAATATTTTATTTGGATAAAAATGTATACAAAATATGAATGTCGGCAGTATCATGGGGAGTAGGAGAAAGTCTTTAATAAAACATATGCATTTACATACATATATATATATATATATATTCTTGAGTGTATTCAGAAAAGTGCCTTGTGAGATTGGTGTATTTGCTTTAAATTAATTTAAATAAAATAATAACAGCATACTTTAAGGAGTTTGTATCAATTTTAAAATAATGTGCTAAGATGGTGAAGCACAGTGCAAATATAAATACAAAAATATTAGTACAACTAAAACACTAATTGAATAAAAATTAGAAAATTTTTCAGTAAATTCGATTTACTAATACTTAATGTCCATACTAAAATGAATATCTACTTGAATACTAAAAAAGATTAAAGATTAAGAATTTTTAAGACTCTAGATTACAGTTTGCTGTAAAACAAATAAAATCAAATTTATTCAATTCTGTTTGCTGAATTTAAACCCCACAATCACCAGAATACTTATGCAACTCATGTGTTAGTTGCAATGTAAATAGGTGAAATGCTGTGTTGCTGGTATTAGTGGCACCATTGCTGTGGTAATGCTAACAATGGAGGGTGTCTGTTGTCAATGTCTCTTTTATTTTTGTTTTATTATTTTGGTTTATAAAATTCTTTACATTTTGTATTTTAGCAAAAAAAACCCTGCACTAAATTCTATTCACATATTTTCTTTCGTTGAATGTTTTGGTAAATGCTAAAGTTTTTTTTTGCAAAACATTTTACAGCAGAATGTTTCAATGTTTGTTTACAAACATATAATCTCCAGCTTAGGGATTACATTTATACTGGATTTATTTTCGATGCAGAAAAACATCAATGGCTTAGATTTTTTGTACTTTTGCTGTTTTTATTATTTTGTCAAAAAGACTACTAAATATTTTAAGAGAATAATAAATAAGTGTTTTAAACTGATGAAATTAGAACTGAAATAGAACTAGAACAGAACTAGAACAGAACTAGAACAGAACTAGAACAGAACTAGAACATAACTAGAACAGAACTAGAACAGAACTAGAACAGAACAGAACTAGAACAGAACTAGAACAGAACAGAACTAGAACAGAACTAGAACAGAACTAGAACAGAACTAGAACAGAACTAGAACAGAACTAGAACAGAACTAGAACAGAACTAGAACAGAACTAGAACAGAACTAGAACAGAACTAGAACAGAACGAGAACAGAACTAGAACAGAACTAGAACAGAACTAGAACAGAACTAGAACAGAACTAGAACAGAACTAGAACAGAACTAGAACAGAACTAGAACAGAACTAGAACAGAACTAGAACAGAACTAGAACAGAACTAGAACAGAACTAGAACTAGAACAGAACTAGAACTAGAACAGAACTAGAACAGAACTAGAACAGAACTAGAACAGAACAGAACAGAACAGAACAGAACAGAACAGAACAGAACAGAACAGAACAGAACTAGAACAGAACTAGAACAGAACTAGAACAGAACTAGAACAGAACTAGAACAGAACTAGAACAGAACCAGAACAGAACTAGAACAGAACTAGAACAGAACTAGAACAGAACTAGAACAGAACTAGAACAGAACTAGAACAGAACTAGAACAGAACTAGAACAGAACTAGAACAGAACTAGAACAGAACTAGAACAGAACTAGAACAGAACTAGAACAGAACTAGAACAGAACTAGAACAGAACTAGAACAGAACTAGAACAGAACTAGAACAGAACTAGAACAGAACTAGAACAGAACTAGAACAGAACTAGAACAGAACTAGAACAGAACTAGAACAGAACTAGAACAGAACTAGAACAGAACTAGAACAGAACTAGAACAGAACTAGAACAGAACTAGAACAGAACTAGAACAGAACTAGAACAGAACTAGAACAGAACTTGAACAGAACTAGAACAGAACTAGAACAGAACTAGAACAGAACTAGAACAGAACTAGAACAGAACTAGAATAGAACTAGAACAGAACTAGAACAGAACTAGAACAGAACTAGAACAGAACTAGAACAGAACTAGAACAGAACTAGAACAGAACTAGAACAGAACTAGAACAGAACTAGAACAGAACTAGAACAGAACTAGAACAGAACTAGAACAGAACTAGAACAGAACTAGAACAGAACTAGAACAGAACTAGAACAGAACTAGAACAGAACTAGAACAGAACTAGAACAGAACTAGAACAGAACTAGAACAGAACTAGAACAGAACTAGAACAGAACTAGAACAGAACAGAACTAGAACAGAACTAGAACAGAACTAGAACAGAACTAGAACAGAACTAGAACAGAACTAGAACAGAACTAGAACAGAACTAGAACAGAACTAGAACAGAACTAGAACAGAACTAGAACAGAACTAGAACAGAACTAGAACAGAACTAGAACAGAACTAGAACAGAACTAGAACAGAACTAGAACAGAACTAGAACAGAACTAGAACAGAACTAGAACAGAACTAGAACAGAACTAGAACAGAACTAGAACAGAACTAGAACAGAACTAGAACAGAACTAGAACAGAACTAGAACAGAACTAGAACAGAACTAGAACAGAACTAGAACAGAACTAGAACAGAACTAGAACAGAACTAGAACAGAACTAGAACAGAACTAGAACAGAACTAGAACAGAACTAGAACAGAACTAGAACAGAACTAGAACAGAACTAGAACAGAACTAGAACAGAACTAGAACAGAACTAGAACAGAACTAGAACAGAACTAGAACAGAACTAGAACAGAACTAGAACAGAACTAGAACAGAACTAGAACAGAACTAGAACAGAACTAGAACAGAACTAGAACAGAACTAGAACAGAACTAGAACAGAACTAGAACAGAACTAGAACAGAACTAGAACAGAACTAGAACAGAACTAGAACAGAACTAGAACAGAACTAGAACAGAACTAGAACAGAACTAGAACAGAACTAGAACAGAACTAGAACAGAACTAGAACAGAACTAGAACAGAACTAGAACAGAACTAGAACAGAACTAGAACAGAACTAGAACAGAACTAGTACAGAACTAGAACAGAACTAGAACAGAACTAGAACAGAACTAGAACAGAACTAGAACAGAACTAGAACAGAACTAGAACAGAACTAGAACAGAACTAGAACAGAACTAGAACAGAACTAGAACAGAACTAGAACAGAACTAGAACAGAACTAGAACAGAACTAGAACAGAACTAGAACAGAACTAGAACAGAACTAGAACAGAACTAGAACAGAACTAGAACAGAACTAGAACAGAACTAGAACAGAACTAGAACAGAACTAGAACAGAACTAGAACAGAACTAGAACAGAACTAGAACAGAACTAGAACAGAACTAGAACAGAACTAGAACAGAACTAGAACAGAACTAGAACAGAACTAGAACAGAACTAGAACAGAACTAGAACAGAACTAGAACAGAACTAGAACAGAACTAGAACAGAACTAGTACAGAACTAGAACAGAACTAGAACAGAACTAGAACAGAACTAGAACAGAACTAGAACAGAACTAGAACAGAACTAGAACAGAACTAGAACAGAACTAGAACAGAACTAGAACAGAACTAGAACAGAACTAGAACAGAACTAGAACAGAACTAGAACAGAACTAGAACAGAACTAGAACAGAACTAGAACAGAACTAGAACAGAACTAGAACAGAACTAGAACAGAACTAGAACAGAACTAGAACAGAACTAGAACAGAACTAGAACAGAACTAGAACAGAACTAGAACAGAACTAGAACAGAACTAGAACAGAACTAGAACAGAACTAGAACAGAACTAGAACAGAACTAGAACAGAACTAGAACAGAACTAGAACAGAACTAGAACAGAACTAGAACAGAACTAGAACAGAACTAGAACAGAACTAGAACAGAACTAAAGAAATGAACTTGAAATCAATGAATTTTTACAAAACATAATAACATATTTGTTTAATTTTTTTTTAAACAACTGTTTCCATTTACTTGTAATATCCATCATATTGGGACATCAGTACGTATGATTGATATTTCTTACATTTATTAAATTCATATTAATCATACGTCAATTATTTTACAAATATATTATTTAACATATGGTGTGTTAAATATGTTTGTGTACAAGTCACTCTTAATAAATATTTTGCTTTATATATTAAACAATGCCACCAACAAGATTTTCATCTAATAAATTAGAGAAATGGAAAATATGGTACAATACTTTTCCATTTATTTACGTTGTCATCGGTTACAGCGAAATAAATGAAAGTCTTGATTGAAATACTAGATTTCTGCAGTATATACAGTGGAAAATTTATGCATATTTTTGGGTTTTTTATTTCTGAATGGTTTGGCACATCAGCTATTTATAGAATTTTGTGAATTTTAGCTTAGCAGCAGTAAATCTTGTTAGTATATTTATTTAGTTGTTTTTTTTGTAGAAAACTTGTCGTGGCTTAACCTAAATTTACTATTTACATTCTTTTTGAAAACCAACGTAAACCACAGTAAAATTAAACAACAATTTCGTAAATGTTTTTTCGGTTTTAATCTCTACAAAATTTTGCTAAAAATTGTAATGCTTTTTGTTATCTAAAAAATTGAGAACTGTTTGCGGTTTATGTCATGGAAAACATGAAAATCCACTTTAACAAAAGAAAATGCTAAAATAATATTCGGCAGCAATTTTGCTGCAATAATTGATGTTAAGTGTAAGAGCTGCAATAGTAAATAATGCAGAATTGTGATTTTTATTTTCTTTTTCAAATTAACTTTAAGGGAAATTATTTAGGAAACATTTTTAATTTAATTGCAAGCATTTTGCATACGAGTGAATGTTACATGAAAAGGTAATTAAGATCATCGTTCAATTAAGTCTGTATGGAAAAAATTGTACTTAAACATTCGAGGCTTTAAAAAGTTTATTAGACAGATTAAAGTATTATAAATCTTTTAGCAAGTTTATTCGCGTTTACATTCCATTAATATGCCACCACTTTTTTTCGTAGGGTATTCTTAAGCACTTAAGTGCCATGAGTGAGTGCATTACCATGACATGTATTAGATTTAATTTTAATAACTATTCCATCTCAATTTCGTTCGCAATTAGAGGTTTTGGGTTGGGGCCTGCACCTCAGCGCAAATATTAAAATCGAGAACAAAAAAATGTATACCTTCATATTCATATTTAAAATACAGATAGAGATACAGACAGACAGAGACACACGTTTTTAACATCATAATTTATTCAAGCGCAAATTTCAATCAATTTTACTATTTTAGCGCGAAATCGTTTCCGTTGCCAGAGCGATATAAATAAACATACATACATCCATACACTTGTATACATGTGTTTACACATACTTTCACCCAGCAATAGACAGACAGACATATAAAGTTGGCCAGGTATTTCATACTCCACGTGTGTTGTATTGTCAAGTATGATTGCTGGCAGACACTCATACACTTCAATATTTATACATACTCAGCAACACATTTATGTGATTTTTATTTCCTTCTCGTTTTTTTTTCTGGTGTTTTGCCAGTGTTGTGTGTCTGTTTGCATGGCTGGCTGGATGGTGGTTTATGCCAAACAAAAACCACTTTGGTTTTTTCTTCTTGCGATTTTATTTTTACAATTTTTTTTTTTTTCTGTAAATTTTCTATTTCTATTACAGTTTAAATGAAAAACATGTTTCATCATATTGAAATTTATTGCAAAATAAAAAAGTATTGAACTGTTTCAGGAAAAAAAAAGAGGAAATGTAAAATGTCTAGTTGGTGAATAAGGTGTGAGACTAAATAAACTGGAGCGCAAATAAAAGGAAAAGTATAAGAAACCGGAAGTAACTCTAGAAATATTAAACGAAATGGTACTTGAATTCATACCAGATCGGGATCTAAATGTGACACTATAATTGATTATGAAAACAAAACTAAAACTTGCATTTGAATGTGTAAAAAAGTGAAAACAGCAGGGTAGGTATTTACACTAGAACAATCATTAGAATTGATACTAGAAGTGACACTAAACTACCTCTAAAATTTACACTATAAGTAACAACAGAATTGAACTCCAACTTTTGCAGTTAAGATAACTCAACCTGAACTAAACATAAATCGAAATAGAAACTGAACAACTAGAAGGTCAACTAGAAACTGCACTAAAACCTGTACTACAGTCTCAACTAAAACATGAACTAGAACATCAACTAAAATCAGAACATAGATCCTAGGATTTACACTTATGGAACTGATAATAAATGCAGTACTTAAAATTACACTAGAAGTGACGCTTAAATGACACTAGAAGAGACATAGGAATTAAACTCCAACTGTTACTTGAACTGAACACACTCTTTCTCTATTAACAATTGCACTGGTTAAAATTTCGACCACTTTCTTTTAAGCGTTAGTAGAAATACATTAGAGACAACTGCTCAAGTGTTTGGTTTTATTTTTCTTATGACGTGCAGTCAATAGGTATAGAATATAACTACCAGTATTGCTACAGTCTGGTGGATTTTCAATGACAATGATAAATGTGAACAGAAGATTACATTCGCTAGGGTACAAATGGTAAGTAGTACTATTGGCAGTGTTTCTAGCAAATCACTACAAATTGACAATCTATGCAGGGTAAAAAAAACTAAACTAAATTTTAAATATAATCTCATCTAAATCCTAAACTAGAAAGAGAACTCAAACCTGAACTAGAAAATAAACTAAAACATCAACTGGAAATAAAACCTAAACACGATTCTACATTAGAGCTGGGATCAGGTCTAGAACCTAAAAGGAAACCTGGAAAATGAACTAAATCTAAAATAAAATCTAATCTAGAACCTGAACTAGAATCTCAGCTATAGCCTGAAATAGAACTTGAGCTAGAAATTGAATTTCAACTCTAAGCTAAACTTTGAACCTGAAGTAAAACATTAACTAGAAACTGCACTAATACCAAAACTAGAATATAAATCGGTATATACACTAGAAACTGAAACAGAACTCTAAGCTAGAACATGAATAAGAACATCAACTATAACCTGCAATATAACTGAACTAGAACCTTATTTATAAGGTGAACTAGAATATGATTTATGAGCGAAACCATTGCCATAACTAGAATCCGGAATTTAACCTGAACTAGAACCTGAACTAGAACCTGAACCTGAACTAGAACATGAACTACGACCTGAAATAGAACCTGAACTACGACCTGAAATAGAACCTGAACTATAACCTGAACTAGAACCTGAACTAGAGCCTGAAGTAGGAACTGAAGTAGAACTAAAACATGAACTAGAAACTAAACTTGAACCTGAACTAGAACCTTAAGTAGAACCTGAACTAGAATATAAAAGAGAACATTAACCTGAACTAGAACTAGAACCAGAAGTAGGTACTGAACTATAACCTAAACTAGAACCTTAACTAGAACCAGAACTAGCACCTGAACTTGAGCCTGAAGTAGGACCTGAACTACAATCTGAACTGGAACATGAACCAGAATCTGATCTAGAACCTAAACTAGAACACGAACTAGAACATGGAATTGAATATGAACTAGAACCTGAACCAGAACCTTAGCTACAACCTGAACTAGATCCTCAACTAGAACCTGAACTAGAACTTGAACTAGAACTTTAACTAGAACCTGAACTGGAACATAAACTAGAACACCAACTAGAACTGAACTTAAACCAGACCTGAAACATGAGCTACATCTCGAATTAAAGCATGTACTAGAACCTGAACGTGAACTATCATCTGGAATAAAATCTTAACTATAACATTAACTAGGATTTGAACATGAAAAAGAATTGGAACTAAACTAAAACCTTATTAATATTATCAAGAACCTGAAGGAGAACTCTGAAGTAGAACCTGAAATAAATCCTGAACTAGAACCTGAAGAACTTAAATTAAAAAACAAACTTGATGCTGAACTAGAAGTTGAGCTTAAATAGGAACTGCAACTGCAACCTAAAGAACTAAACTAAAACAAGAAATTGGAGTTGTACTGAACTAGAAACTGAGCTGAAACTGGAACAAAATCTTGAACTGGGACTTTAACATGAACTACAACCTTCAGCAGAAGCTGAACTAGAACCAGAATTAGAACATGAACTGGAACCTAAACTTGAACTTGAACTGAGCTAGAACCCAAACTAGTAGATGGAGTGAACTAGAATCTGAACTGGCACCAAAACTTAAACTCTGAACTAGAAACTGAACTAAAACCTAAACTAAATCCTAAACTAAAACCTGAAATAGAAACTAAAGTAGTGATGAACAGAGCTGAAGCTGAGATAGAACTAAAGTTTATCAAGAACATTATTTAGAACTCTAAACAAGAACTTGAACTAAAACCTGAACTAAATCCTGAACTAGAACTTGAAGTACTTTTGAACTTAGCTAAAACATGAACTTGAAGCTAAAGTTGAGCTGAAACGTGAACTAAAACTACAACTCGAACCCACACAAGAATCTGAGTTAGAACCTGAACTAGAAACTGGAGTGAACTAGAATCTGAACTGGCACCAGAACTAGAACTCTGTACTAGAAACTGAACTAGAACCTGAACTAAATCCCAAACTAAAACCTGAACTAGAAACTAAAGTACTGAAGAAAAGAACTGAAGCTGAAATATGAACTAAAACTTAAAATAGAAGCTAAACTAGAACCTGAGCTAGAACTCTGAGCTAGAAATTAAAATAGAAATAAACTAGAACCATAAACCAGAAACTGAACTAGAACTCACATAAATCTGATACCAGAACAGACACTGGTTTAGAGCACATATTAAATTTGGCACTTGCACAGACACTAGAAATTACACTTTTCTTTCTAATCGGGGAAATTTTCACCGGAATATCTTTTTAGACAATCGTTAGAAATGTTCGTTGAGAATTTCTTTATAGACTTTTGTTAATTAAAGTTACAGTATTTTTTCTGAGCTGAAAAGACAATACCCAATCGAATGATTCAATTGTATTCATAGTTTTGGTAGATAATAGGAACAGAAAAATATTTATATAAAATAGGACAATTAACATTGTTCATAGGTTGACTATTAAAATTAAAAAAGGTCTAAAGGGAATTGTAGAGATGCTGAATATTAAAATGTTTAAGGATATTTATATTCAGAAAAAATAATGACAATGAAATTGGTTTAAATTTGTCCTGATATGAAAAATGTGTCTTTCGAAATTTTTCTGGACTTCTAAAATGTTTTAATAAAATTATATTCAGTACTAGCTGAACCCGGTTCGCGTTGCTGACCTTTAGAAAACATCTGTTTTATATTGCATCTCGATCTCGATTTTAATAGACGGTGTCGGAAAAAGTCGGTAATCCAACCTTCAATGTTAATACATGTGGAGGCATTTCGGCTGGTTCCAATGAATTAAAAAATTAAGTAGGACAATAGACGACTTGTTCTTCGTTCATTACTGTATCAATCGATTTGTATTTTATTGTTTCGCCAGACACTTTCAATTATATTTGGTCATCGAGCTCGTTAATATCATAATTTTTTGATTAAAAGTAGATTTCATATGGAAATTTCTTATTCATGCATCTAATATTACCCAAAAGGCTTTTCTGAAGATTCCGTGAAAATTTTATCAAAATCGGTCCAGCCGTTTTTGAGTCCATACGGAACATACACACATCCATTTTTATGAAATGTAAAAATTGGATTTTTACACGCCCCTCCGCCCACAGACCGAAAATCAAAAATCTGACTTTAGAGTGTTACCCGCTGGGCTATTCTGAAGATTCCCTGAAAATTTCATTAAAATCGGTCCAGCCATTTTTGAGTTCATTCGGAACATACATCCATTTTTATATATATAGATGAAAAATGTTTGTATGAGAAAAATCGAAAATCTTCTTTACGAAATCACCGAATGGACCTTATGTAGTAGTTTAGGTATCCAAAACCATAGCAGAAAATTTCCTTTCTAATGATACCAGTTTGGAGCTAATCGGTTGGATGGTCTCAGAGACTATAACGGACATAGGTAGAAACATTTTTTGTATTTGATATATATAGATAGATTAAATTTTCAACGATTATTTTTCAAACAGAACCCCCCAGAACTGACAGCAGAACTAATACTAGAACTGAACAAAAGCTAGAGCTGATACTAAAGGCTGGACAAGCGCAAGATTTTAATGTAATATTCAATGTTAAAAAATTGTATGGTATTTTCACTGATCTCATTCCTGATTTGTTGTATACCAATTACAAAATTGTTGTGCTACAAAATTTTACTACTTCAAAGTTTATAGAATTTTTATTTTTTTTTTTGCTGCACTACCACAAAACGACCAAAAAAAAAATCACAATTATTTTGAAATGGTGTAAAACCCATATGGCCCAAAACGAATGCATGTATGTCTGTGTGTTTATTTGATGGCAAGAGTGTGTTACAATGTGAAAAATTTCCACCGTAACATGTTGTTTGACTATTAGAAAATTTGTACTCCATAAATTTATTTTTCAATAAAAATCGTAATCACATTTTTTTTTCAACATTTCTTCATTTTATTTTATAAATTCTGTTTTTTTTTTTGTGCCAACATCAGCATAAAAACAAAAATATAATGAAATTGAATGGTTGGAATTGGAAAAACAGCAAAGCTTTGCACTGATGATGGAGAAAATTAAAAAGGAAATATGTTGTTGCCAAATGCTAGCTAAATAGTTGCAGGGAATTGGGAAAAATCATTAACAATGATGAATGCGAAAATTTTGTTTTATAATGAATTTTTAGGGAATTGAATAAAATAATGAAAAATGAGCTGGTAACAAAGGTAAATTCTGTGAAAATTAATTCAAAGGTAGTTGGAAAAAACAGGTTATTTACAACAGTAATTGTAACCCGCTGCGTTTCGCCGCCCAATCATAGCAAAATTAAAATAAATTGAAACATGAAGTCGGTAATAATATGCGAAATGTAAAAGCGATGATAATCTGTGAGCTGTGATATTTTTAACCAAAAAAATAATTTTCATATCAAAATGAAATGAAACATAAACGTGGCTATAAGTCCATAAATACTGGTTCAAAAGGTCGAATTTGTTAATATATTGGTTGTATAACAGAAAAATGCGTAATTTTTTCAAATGTTTAGCTTTTATTTTGAAACAATTATACAATATAAATTTATTCAAATTATTGGCCATTTTTAGCTATGACCTTTTCCCATCTCTCTGACAGCATATAGATTCCGCGCCAAAAGTACTGCTCATCTTTTAAGGCCAAGAACGAATCAAGTCAATTTCGTCATACTCTGTTCTGAAGTGAAGAGAATCCCAGAGAGGAGCCTTCTATATCGATTGAAAGAAATAGTATTCGGACGGGGCAAAGTATGGACTATAAGGTGGCGAATTGTCACAAACATATAATTGTTCACTGTAACCATATGTATGATTGATACAATCATGTAAATCTTAAGTTAACAATACTATTGTTACCAGAATCATGTAAATGGTTACTGTAACTATAATATTGTTAAAAAACTTTTTAAAAATGTTGAAATGGTTACTGTAAACATGCACAACTATATTTTTGTCTGCGTGTAGGTTACCAGTGATAGTCTGGCCATATTTCAGCAGCTCATAATATGCAGGACCACTTTGGTCCCACCAAATACAGAACATTTCCGTAGCGCCATGGATATTTGACTTTGGTGTTGATTCTGTTGTTTGGCCGGGATTCACATAACATAACTCTTTCGCTTCTGGTTATAGTAGTGGATCCACTTTTCATCGCAAGCAATGATTCGGTGCAAAAATGATTTCCTTTCATATCGTTCAAGCAGCATTTCGGATATGTTAAATCGTCTTTAAAGATCTGCTGAC
Source organism: Calliphora vicina (assembly GCF_958450345.1). Lineage (NCBI taxonomy): Eukaryota > Metazoa > Arthropoda > Insecta > Diptera > Calliphoridae > Calliphora > Calliphora vicina. Next base: position 130,402,671 of record NC_088781.1, read on the forward strand.
ATCAACTCTCATGGTATACAATTTCTTTGCTTTTGAATGAATCCTGCTGCTCGCAGATTTTTTGCAATTGCTGATTGCTATGATCCCAGTGATTTTACAGCTCTTGTTGAGTTTGATAACAATCTGAACAATGAAGTAAAGCCTACAATTGTTGGTCTTCAAACTTTTTTTAGCTGTCCTGGGCGATCTTTGTCTTCCGTCTCAAAATAACAACTAATGATTCATTTAGAGCTCTGGTTCATTATAATAAAAAATCGAAAAGTAACATTAGAAAAAGTCCCCCTCAAATTTCATTTTTGTAAATTATTCAAAAAATACCGTAAGAATAGTATAGGTCTCCTTGAATTTTAACTCACTCAGTACCATATCTGTTTAATTTAATTTTTCTAGGTCAACTATATTATAAAAAGCAAAAAAGTACCATTAGACTAACGAAAAAGTACCATTTGTTCTCTCTTTATGGTACATTAATACCTTTAAGCACCCTATTCTTAATTATTACTTTACTCAGAAGCATACTAGCTAACTTTTATGGCGCTAAATTAAATTATTTAAAATGTTATGAAAGTACTATTAAAAGAAAAAGCTACAACTTCCCCTTTCCCTCTTGAACACCCATCAACTTTGAAATTTCAAAATACTAAATTTTGGTGAAATTTTTTGTGGCACAGATATGTCTCTAACCAATTAAATCTCTGTTTATGAGCTTAAGAAAAAATATGTTTAAAAAAGTATCAAATTGTTTACCCTGATTTAACACCTTCTCAATCGAGTTCCAAATAACACCCTGTTAGTTATTTTCTATATGAATAGAATTAATAATGACTTTATAATTTTAAATAAAATGTTTCTTCCCGTTTTTACCCCAATTGGGTACTTTCTGTTCCTCATTGAGATGCTACAAATTTTATTCAAATAGATTTCAATATCGTAGTAGGAGGTTATAATGAATTATATACCCTTTACCAAATTATACTTTAAAATAAATTTTTTTAAATATTTTTAGGTAAACAAAATTAATTTTTTTTTTAATTGTTTTTAAATTTTTTTTTTTTTGAAATTGTTTTTTAATTTTTTTAAAATTTTTTTTTTTCAAATTTTTCCCAAATTTTTTTAAAATTTTTTTTTTAAATTTTTTTTTTTTTTAAAAAAATTTATGACAAAAAAAATTTTTTAATGAAAAAAAAATTCGGGTTAAGAACTATTTTTCCCGATTTTGACCCATTGTAGGTCCAACTTACTATAGCCTTATCTACATCGTTGCAATGGACTTTGAAATATCTTTCATTAGGTATCCATATTGTCTATATTAATGACTTAGTAATCCAGATATAGATCAAAAATAGGTCAAAAATCGAGGTTGTCCCGGTTTTTTGCTCATATATCCGTTATTTATGGACCGATTTTGCTGATTTTAAATAGCAAACTTCTCGAAAGCTTGACTGCCAGAATTATTGAAGATTTGAATCCCGAAGATATCTGGGGTCTTTAGAAAATTGATTTCAACAGACAGACGGACATGGTTTAATCGACTCCGCTATCTATAAGGATCCAAAATATATATACTTTATAGGGTCGGAAATGAAAAATTACAAACGGAATGACAAACTTATATATACCCTTCTCACGAAGGTGAAGGTACCAAAAGTAAATACAATTTTCAAAAAGTACCAAATTTATATTTGATATTTTTTGATAAGTAAGGAATGCGATTAAAAATTTGATGCTTTGTTTAGTGGCTTAGAATGCCAAAATAGTACCCAAATACAGTTTAAACACGATTTCTTCCCTAAATGGTACGAATTTTAAGAAAGTACCAAACACCTATCTACTATTTTTTTAAGTAGATAAATATGAATTTGAAATTTTGTTTAATTTATGTCAGTTTAGAAGATATAAGTTTATCCGTTTTTACCCTCTTAGCTTTGGAATTTCTTCTTAGAGGATCGTCATACATATTTGGAGCCGCACAACAAAAGGTACTTTTTCGATTTTTTTTTATAAACTGATTTTTTGATATTTTTATAATATTTTTGGTTGAAATCTTGTAGAAAAAATCAATTTCAAAAAATTTTTTAATTTTCAAAAAAGTACCTTTTGTTTTGCAGCTCCTCATATGTAGGTAAAGGGGACCTATAGTACAAATTGCTTGTCACTACCTTTTAACGCTTAAGCCTGGCGATGTTAAATCAATCAAATAAACTGATTATATACCAAATACTGCAGCAGCCATTCCATAATTTATTTTATATTTAAAATAATTTTTAATTTAATATCCTATTTAGGTTATAATAAACTTTTCATTGCTTTAATTTTTTGAAAATTTAATAATGCCCTTACAATCTACTGCAAGTTCAAAACTAAACTAAGCCATATATAAAGAAGTTCTATACAATTTTATTTGATTTTTACTTTCTGCTGCTCTCGGCATTTAAACTTAATAGTAGTTGTTGTTAAGTCTTTTTTAATGAAAAACTTTCCGATAAGAGATTATGCTTTGTTAGTGCAATTGTTTGCAATTATTGTATATAAAAAAAAGAAACTTTTATTTTTATTGCATTCACTAGTCTACTGTTCTCCTATATATAGAGCCAGCACACATTTATGTTTAGTTTCCCAGCAGTTCAGCATTGATTTCTTAAGAAGTCAAGTATTATTTTTAGACAGTAATTTTCTCTAATGTTTTAGTACTGGGCTGATATGAATTTATATAATTTTTAATTATTTTACACGGATTTGTTCTATGCAAGATAAGTCAATTGGTTACATCATACACCCCAGGTAATCTAGCATGAAATCAGTTGACAATTTTGGGTCTCTAAGTAAGAAAGGTTTTATTTTCCCAATAGTTTAATGTCTTTTACAGTCTTTTGGAGAGACTATTATCACTAAGTGTCCTTTTTAATACTTTGTTTTTTATGTAGGATCAATTGACAAGGACGCTCATAAATATAAATAATCCTGATACTAAATATGATCCCAACTATATTTAAAATACCTTGAAATACTTGTAGGTCACTCTCCATACTCTGCTCCCCTTAATAGCATTTGTATGAGTGTAAAAAACAGTATTGTGAAAATGTCAGCCATTTAACTTACAAAATGAAGCATAAACTTAGGAGCAGTTTTTTCCCAAAAAAATAAAATTTGTTATAAAATAATAAAAATCAAACTAGTTGCAATAAAAATTTAATAATAAAAAAACTACTTAAAGTTTGATAAAATTATAAAAATATTTCAAACTGTTTTTCGGTTTGTTAAACTTAAAAGACTTGCTGCTAAGAAATAAAATCAATATGTTTTAAAAGGCCAAAGGCTGAAAAGAATTGCTAAATAAAATAAAGTGATTTTAGAGCAATAAATTGAGAAGCAAGAAAATTGAAAATTGTTTCTAGGAAAAAAACCAAGTAAGAAAGTATAAGCGGTCAAGTCCGACCGTATGATGCCCTACACCGTGCACACAGTTTTCTTTCAAAATTTATTTGGGAGCTATGACTAATTACACTATGCAACAATTGAAGTCTTTCGGAAAACCACACGATCATGACAGTATAGATTCGACAACACTACCAAAGGGTAGTAAAACTATTTTTTATGGACCTCCAAATATTCTGAAAATCAGGCCCTCAAAAAAGGGTGTCATCAGTTTATGGTCAACAGCTAATTCAGATTTGTTGATACCGCTTACCGATACATGGTAGTAATATAGCTAAGTGACCACCAAATAAATTAAGTTTATTTTTTTTTGCCAAAAAATAGCTATAGTGATAAATTTCGGGGCACCAATTGCAGCTTACTGGGTGTAAAATTTGAACGTATATTATACTCATCGTTGGGCTTGTTTCTCGGTCGTGGTGTATTGTGTGGTGTCAGAAAAACTCACTTTGACATTTATCGGCCGGGAGCATTTGAAGTCAGATATTATATATCAGTATGCACAGTGGGGCAAAATCAAAATTTTTTGGAAATGAATCTGGAATTTCTAAACAGCTGGCCCAATCGGAATACAATTTTACGCAGACATAGCCAAAGAGTACTCTAGGTCAAGTTATTAAAATGCACCCTACAAATGCTCCAGGGGTGGAGTCATGGGAGATCATAGGGTACCTTCGACATGTACAATATTTAAACACGTGACATTTTTTTGTTTCCCATCCGATTTCAAAGCGCTACGCTAGGCCTTGAAAAACGTACATGTACCATTTATCTCTTATAATTTCCGAGTTCCAGGCACATCAAAATTTAAATTTAAAAATTTTACCATACCTAGGTCCGCTTTTTTAAAAATATTGGGAGTACTTTAGTACCGAATGGACTCGAGTTTTTTTTATGGATCCAAAAATAAACGATTTTGAATTTAAATTTTCAAAAATTAGTTTATTTTTGCTGTTTTTTGGACGAAAAGTTGACTTAACCCAGATATGCCGACTGTACTACATGTAGTACTTGTAGTTCTTGTTGACAGGATACGTCACGTTTATCAAAATACCATTTTTTTCACATACTTAGTACTCACCAATACCGGGGAGATTGTGTGATCGCATTATTTTTGCTAAAATTTTTGAGTTATTGAATTTTTAATTTGTGATATTTTCATGGACATATCTCGTTTGTACGGAAAGTAAAATTTTGTACATTTACAAGTGAATAAATACTATATTTTTTTGGAATTTATATTTATGAAGAGTAGCTTGATTGTTATATGCATGAATGTTTCATTATTGCGTTTTAGTTGTGTAGTTGTGACCCCAATTTCCCCTAAATTGGATGACTTAAAAAAACACTTTTTTCAATAAATTTTTAAAAAAAACTCTAATTGCACTGTTTTATATTTCTCATTTGCTTCCAAAATAATATAAAAATAATTTTCTTTTCGGCATATCTGGGTTAATTCTTTTTTTGTTAAAAATAAACATTCCTTAAGAACATATAATAATTTTATATTTTCCTGTAAAGTATCTTTACGCCCCTACGCTCTTCGGAATTTGACCTATTTTTTTATCAAAATTTCAACTTTGGGCCACGTTTTTTAAAATTCCAAAAATGGGATGAGAAACCGGAAAGCAGCACTAGAAACCTGGATGTATTCCATATTTACAACCAAAGTATTTTCCAAGCTGCAAAGAAAATGTGGACCCTATCAGGCAAAATTGTAGAAAATGCAACTCTTAGGATTTAAGCTCTAATTTATAAGAATTGCGGGATTATCTTTGATCTTTTGACAAGTTCTTTTACACTTTGGTATTTAGAATGAGGAATTTAAAAAATGTTGAACATTTTATTCAGCTTCGTTAATAAATAAAGACTTTATTATATTGTTACGTTTTAACCTTTTCAAAACGTTGGTTTATTTCCTTTAAATAAACCGGATACTTTTGATTGCAAATAAAAGCCGTTTAGTAGGTTGAAAATTGTAAAAACTCTTTATTTATTTAAAATGTACAACAACAGAATTAAATAGTCACTCAATGTTTTTAATTTTATTTATTTTCTACACAAAGAGTAGCGAAATATTGAAAATCAATAAATATAATTATTTATAAAAAAAGTGACCTCAAGCTTAAATAAAAATAAATAAAATTAATAATAAAAAAGGTCGAAAAATTAGACATTATCACTCAATGTTTTTTTATACACGTTTATAAATTCGCAGAAATACAGACACACTTTATAATGTAGACGAATTCACTTGAAAAACACAGCACTCAGTTGATGTTTATTCGAAAAGCGTCTCTGATAAACTCACTAACGACTGCAACCTCTGCCACTATTTATAACACTGCCATCTGCACTCTAGATTGCTCTTTAACTGTCTAGAGCTTTCTAATACATACGCCATTTGTGGTGTACTTTCTACAATGTTCTTTAACTGAATATTCGAATTCGAATATAAGGTCGCAGCAAAAGCGTTACCATGCTTACGATCAATGGTCAACTAAAAACTTTTATTCAATGTTAATAATGCCCACAAATATGCTACAGTTTGCTCTTACAGCACTGCAGTTTGAAAGCATTATGCTACTTTCAAATCAGCCGTGTTAAAATCGTTATATTTGAATTCAAGTAAAATTTCGTAACAATAGAGCTGGGATTACTAATTTGTTGAGTTTTTAAAACTAAAATTCGAATCAAAATTTTAATAGGATTGCGAATACTGGGAACAATTTGATGGTCATTTATTCCAAATATATAAGTTTGTCATTCCGTCTGTAATTTCTACATTTTTCATTTGCGACCCCACAAAGTATATATATTCTGGATCGTTATAGATACCGAAGCCTATATAGCCATTTCCATCTGTATGTTGAAATCAACTTTAAGTTGTCTCCAAATACCTTACATGATTCGTACATCAATATATCGGGAATTCTCCCGGCTAGTTTGATATTTAAAATCGAGAAAATCGGCCCGCAAATGCTGAGATATAAGGAAAAAACTGGGACAACCACGATTTTTGGCCTATTTTTTATCTATATCTAGATTACTAAGTCATTAATATAGATAATATGGATATCTAATGGTAGATATTTCAAAGTCCATTGCAACATGTATATAGTACTATAGTAATTTGATCTACAAAGGGTCAAAATCGGGAAAAATATTTGTTAACCCGAAATTTTTTTTTGTCATAAATTTTTTTTTTACTAATAAATTTAAAATTTTTTTTCTTTAAAAAACCTAAAAATCCGGAAAAATATTTTTTAACCCGAAATTTTTTTTTACCAACAATTTTTTTTTGTCATAAATTTTTTTTTCACTAATAAATTTAAAATTTTTTTTCTTTAAAAAACTTAAAAAAAATTAAATTTTGTTTACCTAAAACTATTTAAAATTTATATTTTAAAGTTTAATAAGCTGAAGTGTATATAAGATTCGGCACATCCGAATAAAGCTCTCTTACTTGTTTTTGTTTAGATAAGGTAATTTTTGGTCTTACAAAAAAATATGAAAAAGTTCAATATTTTTGAAGGACCGAGTTTTAAAGTGGTATATTTTCGAATCTAAGAGAGATATTGACTTGAATTTTTAGCATTTTTTATACAAATCGGACCAGCCGTTTAGAAATACTAGATTTTTAAAATATTTCTATACACGTAAAATCTACTTGAAGAAGCCTACAATAATTATAACTATAGATTTATTTTACCTCTTATAGTTAACTAGATATTCGCATTTGAAAATCAAAATTTCAGTTTTTTTTATCTAGTCTGGAATTTTGATAAGAGCGGATCAAAATTTATCCCAAATTACTTCGGATATATACTTTTTAATTAACAGCAAACTTATAATTATGTATTAAAAAAAAACAATTATTTCAAAATCAATACTGAGTCAAATGTTATGTACATAAATTAAAACAAAATTAAAAATGTAGTTGTTGCGAGAGTTATTTAATTTTGGAAAATGTAAAATTTAAGATTTGAAATATGTATGAAATTTTGTAATATTTTTTTAATAACAAATAGTAGCTTATCGAAGTCAAATTTAATACATTTTTTTAAAACTATTGCAAAAAGCCTATTCTCATATCTTGTTTCCTTTTAGATATTCTCTAAACAACATTTGTTTTCTCATTATCTTTTAGCCTTAAGTTTTATTTACCATAAATATTTATGACTCTTCAAAAACTCACACCCATAATTCCATTTTTTTTTTGCTATTTTGCAATATGTACAAATCTTTTCTAAATATATAACTAAGATCAATATTAGCTTTGCTTAAAGTTTTAACAAGAAAAACAGCAAAACTGTTTATAATTTTCTTAAGAATTTCATATCACAAATCCTTATCCCTACTAAGTATGCACTACAATTTGTTATTGTTATTTTTATAATCAATTCCATTTTGGCTTTTATTTACTCTCCAAAAATAGTTGCTATTTATTTAGTGCTTGAGTGTAAGTAAAGTAAGAGAAATACTTGAATAAATAGCAAAACAGGAGAAAAAAAACAACAAATAATATTTTTCTTTTCCAAGAAAATATAAAAAGAAATGCTTTCCAGCATGTGCCATACTTATGAGGCCTTAGATAAATAAAAACAAATAAAGCTGCTCAGAAAACAAGTATATAAAAATAGTTTATATTTTTTTTTTACCAGGCTGCAAACAAACATATTTATTTACTCACACTTGCACTTATACAAATATATACAGATAAGAAAACAAATACATAGACAATACATATTTATTATTTTTAACTTACTCACACATTCGACAAACTCATGGCAACCACTCATACATGGACAGCTGGTGTAATCAAAACTTCACAGTTTTTTTTGTTGGTATTTGCTCCAACAACACTCTGAAATAGAGAGTGTGAGTTTATTTTTATTATATATCCATTGTTGTTTATTATATACAGATATATTATTTTGTTTTTGTATTTGTTTAATATGCCAGATAAGTATGCATATGTGTGTGCAAGTGTGTCAGTGTATGGCAGCATGTTAAACAAATACTTGATTGAAAACCCAAAAGTAAATATTGCTCTCCAAGTAGGAAAAAAGGGGGCAAACATGAGCATTAAAATATATTGAAAACATATAGTTTATGGGAATATTGTACAAATAAAAGAAGTGTAAGTGTTAAGATAAATATGAGAAAAAAACACAAATAAAAAGAAATATTGTCAGCAAAAAAAAATTTGAAAAAATTAACAAATAAATGAATGAGTAATTTACTAAATACAAATATAAAGCATACGCTGAGGTGTATTTTTGTAATTCTTTAAAAAATTGTGTTCGAAATCTATTAAGTTCAGGTTCTAATTCAGGTACTAATTAAATTTCTAGTTCAGGTTCTAGTTCTAGTTCTGTTCTAGTTCTGTTCTAGTTCTGTTCTAGTTCTGTTCTAGTTCTGTTCTAGTTCTGTTCTAGTTCTGTTCTAGTTCTGTTCTAGTTCTGTTCTAGTTCTGTTCTAGTTCTGTTCTAGTTCTGTTCTAGTTCTGTTCTAGTTCTGTTCTAGTTCTGTTCTAGTTCTGTTCTAGTTCTGTTCTAGTTCTGTTCTAGTTCTGTTCTAGTTCTGTTCTAGTTCTGTTCTAGTTCTGTTCTAGTTCTGTTCTAGTTCTGTTCTAGTTCTGTTCTAGTTCTGTTCTAGTTCTGTTCTAGTTCTGTTCTAGTTCTGTTCTAGTTCTGTTCTAGTTCTGTTCTAGTTCTGTTCTAGTTCTGTTCTAGTTCTGTTCTAGTTCTGTTCTAGTTCTGTTCTAGTTCTGTTCTAGTTCTGTTCTAGTTCTGTTCTAGTTCTGTTCTAGTTCTGTTCTAGTTCTGTTCTAGTTCTGTTCTAGTTCTGTTCTAGTTCTGTTCTAGTTCTGTTCTAGTTCTGTTCTAGTTCTGTTCTAGTTCTGTTCTAGTTCTGTTCTAGTTCTGTTCTAGTTCTGTTCTAGTTCTGTTCTAGTTCTGTTCTAGTTCTGTTCTAGTTCTGTTCTAGTTCTGTTCTAGTTCTGTTCTAGTTCTGTTCTAGTTCTGTTCTAGTTCTGTTCTAGTTCTGTTCTAGTTCTGTTCTAGTTCTGTTCTAGTTCTGTTCTAGTTCTGTTCTAGTTCTGTTCTAGTTCTAGTTCTGTTCTAGTTCTGTTCTAGTTCTGTTCTAGTTCTAGTTCTGTTCTAGTTCTGTTCTAGTTCTGTTCTAGTTCTGTTCTAGTTCTGTTCTAGTTCTGTTCTAGTTCTGTTCTAGTTCTGTTCTAGTTCTGTTCTAGTTCTGTTCTAGTTCTGTTCTAGTTCTGTTCTAGTTCTGTTCTAGTTCTGTTCTAGTTCTGTTCTAGTTCTGTTCTAGTTCTGTTCTAGTTCTGTTCTAGTTCTGTTCTAGTTCTGTTCTAGTTCTGTTCTAGTTCTGTTCTAGTTCTGTTCTAGTTCTGTTCTAGTTCTGTTCTAGTTCTGTTCTAGTTCTGTTCTAGTTCTGTTCTAGTTCTGTTCTAGTTCTGTTCTAGTTCTGTTCTAGTTCTGTTCTAGTTCTGTTCTAGTTCTGTTCTAGTTCTGTTCTAGTTCTGTTCTAGTTCTGTTCTAGTTCTGTTCTAGTTCTGTTCTAGTTCTGTTCTAGTTCTGTTCTAGTTCTGTTCTAGTTCTGTTCTAGTTCTGTTCTAGTTCTGTTCTAGTTCTGTTCTAGTTCTGTTCTAGTTCTGTTCTAGTTCTGTTCTAGTTCTGTTCTAGTTCTGTTCTAGTTCTGTTCTAGTTCTGTTCTAGTTCTGTTCTAGTTCTGTTCTAGTTCTGTTCTAGTTCTGTTCTAGTTCTGTTCTAGTTCTGTTCTAGTTCTGTTCTAGTTCTGTTCTAGTTCTGTTCTAGTTCTGTTCTAGTTCTGTTCTAGTTCTGTTCTAGTTCTGTTCTAGTTCTGTTCTAGTTCTGTTCTAGTTCTGTTCTAGTTCTGTTCTAGTTCTGTTCTAGTTCTGTTCTAGTTCTGTTCTAGTTCTGTTCTAGTTCTGTTCTAGTTCTGTTCTAGTTCTGTTCTAGTTCTGTTCTAGTTCTGTTCTAGTTCTGTTCTAGTTCTGTTCTAGTTCTGTTCTAGTTCTGTTCTAGTTCTGTTCTAGTTCTGTTCTAGTTCTGTTCTAGTTCTGTTCTAGTTCTGTTCTAGTTCTGTTCTAGTTCTGTTCTAGTTCTGTTCTAGTTCTGTTCTAGTTCTGTTCTAGTTCTGTTCTAGTTCTGTTCTAGTTCTGTTCTAGTTCTGTTCTAGTTCTGTTCTAGTTCTGTTCTAGTTCTGTTCTAGTTCTGTTCTAGTTCTGTTCTAGTTCTGTTCTAGTTCTGTTCTAGTTCTGTTCTAGTTCTGTTCTAGTTCTGTTCTAGTTCTGTTCTAGTTCTGTTCTAGTTCTGTTCTAGTTCTGTTCTAGTTCTGTTCTAGTTCTGTTCTAGTTCTGTTCTAGTTCTGTTCTAGTTCTGTTCTAGTTCTGTTCTAGTTCTGTTCTAGTTCTGTTCTAGTTCTGTTCTAGTTCTGTTCTAGTTCTGTTCTAGTTCTGTTCTAGTTCTGTTCTAGTTCTGTTCTAGTTCTGTTCTAGTTCTGTTCTAGTTCTGTTCTAGTTCTGTTCTAGTTCTGTTCTAGTTCTGTTCTAGTTCTGTTCTAGTTCTGTTCTAGTTCTGTTCTAGTTCTGTTCTAGTTCTGTTCTAGTTCTGTTCTAGTTCTGTTCTAGTTCTGTTCTAGTTCTGTTCTAGTTCTGTTCTAGTTCTGTTCTAGTTCTGTTCTAGTTCTGTTCTAGTTCTGTTCTAGTTCTGTTCTAGTTCTGTTCTAGTTCTGTTCTAGTTCTGTTCTAGTTCTGTTCTAGTTCTGTTCTAGTTCTGTTCTAGTTCTGTTCTAGTTCTGTTCTAGTTCTGTTCTAGTTCTGTTCTAGTTCTGTTCTAGTTCTGTTCTAGTTCTGTTCTAGTTCTGTTCTAGTTCTGTTCTAGTTCTGTTCTAGTTCTGTTCTAGTTCTGTTCTAGTTCTGTTCTAGTTCTGTTCTAGTTCTGTTCTAGTTCTGTTCTAGTTCTGTTCTAGTTCTGTTCTAGTTCTGTTCTAGTTCTGTTCTAGTTCTGTTCTAGTTCTGTTCTAGTTCTGTTCTAGTTCTGTTCTAGTTCTGTTCTAGTTCTGTTCTAGTTCTGTTCTAGTTCTGTTCTAGTTCTGTTCTAGTTCTGTTCTAGTTCTGTTCTAGTTCTGTTCTAGTTCTGTTCTAGTTCTGTTCTAGTTCTGTTCTAGTTCTGTTCTAGTTCTGTTCTAGTTCTGTTCTAGTTCTGTTCTAGTTCTGTTCTAGTTCTGTTCTAGTTCTGTTCTAGTTCTGTTCTAGTTCTGTTCTAGTTCTGTTCTAGTTCTGTTCTAGTTCTGTTCTAGTTCTGTTCTAGTTCTGTTCTAGTTCTGTTCTAGTTCTGTTCTAGTTCTGTTCTAGTTCTGTTCTAGTTCTGTTCTAGTTCTGTTCTAGTTCTGTTCTAGTTCTAGTTCTGTTCTAGTTCTGTTCTAGTTCTGTTCTAGTTCTGTTCTAGTTCTGTTCTAGTTCTGTTCTAGTTCTGTTCTAGTTCTGTTCTAGTTCTGTTCTAGTTCTGTTCTAGTTCTGTTCTAGTTCTGTTCTAGTTCTGTTCTAGTTCTGTTCTAGTTCTGTTCTAGTTCTGTTCTAGTTCTGTTCTAGTTCTGTTCTGTTCTAGTTCTGTTCTAGTTCTGTTCTAGTTCTGTTCTAGTTCTGTTCTAGTTCTGTTCTAGTTCTGTTCTAGTTCTGTTCTAGTTCTGTTCTAGTTCTGTTCTAGTTCTGTTCTAGTTCTGTTCTAGTTCTGTTCTAGTTCTGTTCTAGTTCTGTTCTAGTTCTGTTCTAGTTCTGTTCTAGTTCTGTTCTAGTTCTGTTCTAGTTCTGTTCTAGTTCTGTTCTAGTTCTGTTCTAGTTCTGTTCTAGTTCTGTTCTAGTTCTGTTCTAGTTCTGTTCTAGTTCTAGTTAACAATTACATTTGTTACACTATCTTTCCCGCCCTGCCTCTTACACTTATTAAAGAACTAAATAATGAATTTCATCTTCCTCATATTTGAACAATTCGGCTACTTACAATTTGCTAAAATAAAAACGAGAAAAACACCTTAAAATGTAATAAAATTTTACTACACAAATAAATGTAACAACAGGAGCATGAAGAATACAAACAAAGCTAACAATAGAATAAAAAATAGGAATAAAATTCACTTATTGGCAAAAGTTTATATACGATGGCCGTAACTTAAACTGGCAGTTATGTTCCTTATTATTCCTCTAGTTGTTACTCCCATCCGCGCCATTAACCTTTACAAGTCGTATATTAAAACTTTAGATTGCAGCATATACGGGCGTTAAAGTGTGAGTTCGTAAGAGTGTTTTTATTAAGAGCATTGACCAGTTGTTGTAGGGAAAAGTGTTGTTAAACTGAGCGTAAAGTTATGGGGTTATTATGTGGCCATCTCTAGAATGTGTGTGGTTTTCATTGGTCTTGTTTCTTGAACATTGAGTCATTTTTAATGGCTCAACTACTTGTTCGTTAGCAAATACATGAACCTTGTTTGTAACCAGTACGAAGCGTTGTTGTTGATAACTGAGGTGTTTATTGTGGTGGTAAGAGTATGAGTGTTATAATAAAATTTTATTTAGTTTTTTGGGGGGAACAAAAATAGAAAAATAAAATACATACAAATTGATTTGCACAACTTCAGAGTTTAATTTACTGTAAGAAATAAAGATAAGTTTTTATGGCTGTTAGGGATAGATGTTTGTTTTAGTAAATGATTCTAGCTTGAACAATATTTCAGAAACAATAAATTTTTGTCGGCCACTATACGCAAATAATCATATTTTCAACTTGAAGGATTTAAAAGCTGTAGCTACATCTTTAAAATTTACTTGACACAAACATTTTTTTAATAAATATCAACAATGTATGAATTTTTTACAAAATTTTAAAGTAAAAAGTTTCATAAAATTAAACTTTGCTGTATAATTTTCTTAATAAAATACAAAATATCCTTAAAAATAGTTTATAAACTGCTTGCTACTTTCTCTAAACTTAAAAAGCAAAAAAAAATACTCTCATAAATATTACTAAATTAGCATACTCGTATAAAATGTTTTATTTTTATGTGTTTTATTTTATCTGCTAAAAATTTGTAACTTTATATGTTTTTAATAAAATCAAGCTTTTGTTATAAGCTAAAGAAAAGATGAATCCTTCATTTTCCCAGGAAGTAAAAAATATATAAATGTGAATGAATATTATTTACATGTATAGTAACTATAGTAAAATTCTAATAATAAAAACCTCAAAAATGTGGCATTTATGGTTTGTTTAGAAAATATTTCTGCTTCTGCTCTATTTCTAAGGCAGCTGTTTTCTCCATTTTTTTTTTGTTGTGTTTCATTATATTTTGTTTGCCTTTTTATGTTGCTAACAAACATTATTTAAGATTCATTTGTATAGAAACCTAAAAAACTTAAAAAAGCAAAAAATTTAAAAAAAAAATCAAACAAAAAGTTGAAGGAGACGTTAAAAGAAGCAATGTGTTGTAGCAAGAAAAAGTTGTATAAGCAACAAAATGTAGAGTTATGGTGCGTATGAGTGATTTTTTGACTTGTGTATATGTGAGAAGAGAAATATTTATATGGAAATTCTTGGGTAAACAAATGCATAAATATATTCATACATATGTGTATTAGCATGGTGCTTATTTGAAGGTTTTTGGATTTTCTAAAATTAATCTCCTTCACCTAAAACATGGTTGTGGTAAACATAATCTAAAAGCAACATATTATGATAAGATTTATGATTGTAACCCAAAACATATTATTATCATCAGTAGCATGATAAAAAATCATATTATGATCTAAAGCAATCACAATATGACCCAAAGTAATCATATTATGATCCATTGCAATCATATCATATTATGCAAATAAAACTATAGAGCAACTAAGAATTACTCAAAATTTACTGGTAAAAATAAAATAGTGTTACGAAATTGTACTTGAATTCAAATATAACGATTTTAACGGCTGATTTAAAAGTAGCATAATGTTTTCAAATAACAGTGCTGTAAAACTGTAACATATCTGTGGGCATTATTAAATAAAAGCTTTTAGTAATTCTGAGAATTTATAAACGTGTATAAAAAAACATTGAGTGGCTATTTAATTCAGTGGTTGTTGTACATTTTAAATAAATAAAGAGTTGTTACAATTTTTAAACTACTAAACGGCTTTTATTTGCAATCAAAAGTATCCGGTTTATTTAAAGGAAATAAACCAAATGATCTCCATTGATCGTAAGGAGATCTCTGAATTAATTTTTAAAGAAATAAGATCCCATGATGCCATTTTTTGGATGTAATGGAGTATGTAGGGTCTGTTTAGTTTATTAAAAAACCAATTAAGCCAAAAATGAGCCACATCGCAGAACAAAAATTTACGATAAAATTGTCGTCTATGATAATTTGGTAGCTTTGTTCCAACGTCAATCTATTTAAAATGATTTGCAGGGGTATTCTGATCAAAAATGTCAAAAAGTGAGGGTACTAAAACGTTCGTTTGACAGTTTACCCAGGACAACCTCGATCTTTAACCTATTTTTTTATCTATATCTGGATTACTAAGTCATAAGTATAGTCAATATGGACATCCAATAATAGATATTTTAAAGACGTTTGCAATGCGTACGTCGAACCTACAGTGGGTCAAAAAAATATTTTTTTTTTAAAATTTATAAAAAAAAATTTTTTTAAAAAAATTATAAAAAAAAATTTGTCTAAAATATTTTTCGCTAAAATTAAAAATTTAAAAAAAAATAATTTTAAATTTTGAAAAAAAAAAAAATTAAAATTTTTAATTTTAAACTATAATTTGGTGAAGGATATATAAAAATTTAAATATTTTTTAAAATTTTGAAAAAAATTAATTTTTAGATTTAAATTTAGGTTTCACCTTCGTGAGAAGGGTATATATAAGTTTGTCATTCCGTTTCTAATTTCCACAATGTAATTATCCGACCCTATAAAGTATATATATTCTGGATCCTTATAGATAGTGGAGTCGATTAAGCCATGTCCGTATGTCTGTCTGTCTGACCGTTTGTTTATTGAAATCAATTTTCTGAAGACCCCAGATATGTTTGGGATCCAAATCTTTAATAAGTCTGTCATACATGCTTTCGAGAAGTTTCCTATTTAAAATCAGCAAAATCGGTCCACAAATGGCTGAGATATGAGGAAAAAACCAGGACAAACTCGATTTTTGACCTATATCTGGATTACTAAATCATTAATATAGACAATATGGATATCTAATGATAGATATTTGCAACGACATATAAGACCATAATAAGTTGGATCTACAATGGGTCAAAATCGGAAAAAGATATTGTTAAGCCCGAATTTTTTTTTCAACAAAAAAAAATTTTTAATTTTAAAAAAATAATTTATAAAATTTAAAAAAAAAAATTTTTAAATTAAAAAAAATAGAATTTAAAAAAATGTTCCAAAAAATGAAAAAACAACCTTGGAAAAGAGAACAAATTGTTTACCTAAAAATATTTAAAATTTGTATTTTGAAGTATAATTTGGTGAAGTGTATATAAGATTTGGCACAGCCGAATATAGCTCTCTTACTTGTTTCATTTTAAATTGAATGAAAATTATTTAAGCCAGCACAAATGTGATGTTAATTTCAGAGACTTTTTTAAATCAGGTTATTCATATTATTACACAAACCATACGGATCGTAAGGCCTATTGAGACAGAATGCCCTAGATGCGTTTTCAAAGGATTATAGTCCAGCAACCTTTATTAGCCTTGAATACCCAGCTGGAAAATTAACTCTGAGCTCTATATAGTGCCCAACATATTTTTCGATGAGCAAGTAGAAATTTGAAGAATCTTTTCTGAAACTCTGGGAGATCAGTTTTTGGCTTGTGGAGACTACAATGCCAAACACAAATATTGGGGTTAGCGATTGGTGAATCCCAGACAGCTATACAAAGCTTTAGCTAATAGCTAAAATTGCTTAGATTTCATGTATCCATGGACACCCAACTTAAAGGCCAACATCCTAAGATCTCCTAAGGATTCTTAGTATTTTAAGACAAACTGGCTAAAATATATGAAACACAAATACTGATTTGCAGTGTGAGGAAGATAAAACTGTCAATGATTTCAAGTCATTGATAATTTCGGCTTTGGAACACTCTAGGTGCCAAATCCCTCCGAAACCTAATGCTCTTATTTAAAATTCGGATATTGAAAGACTTGTTCTCAAAAAGAGAATACTGACAAGAGAATGGCAACATAATAATAGAAAAGAAAAGAAAAGAAAAGAAAAGAAAAGAAAAGAAAAGAAAAGAAAAGAAAAGAAAAGAAAAGAAAAGAAAAGAAAAGAAAAGAAAAGAAAAGAAAAGAAAAGAAAAGAAAAGAAAAGAAAAGAAAAGAAAAGAAAAGAAAATAATATAAAATAAAATAAATAAGTAAACTATGTACTGCAACCGCTGCCACTATTTATAAACAGCGCCAGCTTCCTTCGAGTAGCTTCATGATTGTTCTTAACGGAAAAATCTAGAATATTTGAATTCTAGAACTTTTAACAGATTCATTAGCATTAGCAGCTTAATAATGTAGTGTCAAACCTCAAACTGCAAAACTATCCCAACTGCTGACAACAGAGACAAACCCGTGCAAGGATCTGTGGAGCAGATCCACTACCCCGCTAAGATGAACGCCATTTGTCATTGAAGGCTCTCTCGTTAGTTATAAGATTATAGAAGATAAGAAGATAAAACCACAGGTTACACATATATGAATCAGCTGGTTCCACAAATATGGAAATAGCAATAATTTGTATACCATGTGAGCATAAAAATGGGGAAAGTACAAAATTAGGAACACCTTAATATTTCTATATACTAGCATATATAAAAAACAACAAGGTCTTAAATAAATTGTGAGAAATTTCCTAAAAAAGAATACAGCCAAAGATAAATTGTATAAAAAAAATGAATTTTAACAACATTTATAAGAGATGTAAATGTTTTTTCATGTGTTGAAACAGCAAAAGAGGCACTACTTCAAGGAGAGGGTAATACTAGTTTGGGGAAGGATTTAAGACAAAGAAAAATTTGATATTTAAAATGACTTAAACAAAATTTAAATACAAAAATTAGTCTAAATAAGCATGATGAAAACATTGTCTGCTATATTACCCACCAACCTTCTTCAATAAATTACATTTTCCAATAAGGATTTAACTTCTAGCTCAAATTTTGTCTTATTCTTTTCTTTATTAATTACCCTTGACTTATTATTACTTTAGCTCATTTCAAAAGTCCACCCTTATCACCCAGAATTCCAACCAAATGTTTTTATTTACGTTTTTAATTCAACAAATGCGTCTTTTCACAGTTGTTTTCATTTCAAATATATGCAATTCTGAAAAAAAAAACTCTTTTTAAATACGTTTCTTCTGCTTCGTTTTGCTTTTTATCCTTTACTTTTACTGGCATATTTTTTTTACATTTTATTTTTCTAAAGCAACAAAAATCATCATCATCATCATCCCACATCATATTCAGCAAGTTGGCTGTTGAAATGTCTAGCGATTGTAAAGTAAATATTTGCATATTTTTGAGTTAAATTAAATTTGGGAAAAGAAAATCTAAAGCGATAAACAAACTGTAAGACAGAGCTATGAAAATATTATGGTTGTTTTTAGTATTTTTCTTTTGTGGAAACAAATAATTTGAAATGAAGGCCACTTGAAAGGCCTAAAGAAAGAAAAGTGTGTGAATAAGTTTTGTTTTTTTTTAAGGGAAATAATAACTTCAGTAAATCTTAAATTATAAAGAAATAAATAAAGCCATAATGCTTTAATTTTTATTAAATTAAACTACTAAACAAAGTTTTTTAATAAAGTTATTTAAATAAAAGTTAAGATACAGGGTGTTAAATGTAACCTCTTTTGTAAGGGTAAAAACGAAAACTTAAAACATTTGAATTGGAGAATAAACAAGATATTCTAAACTTTTTCTGTCCATTTTTTTACAAATTACGAGCTCTACAATATTTTGCAAACAATAGGTGGTCGACTCTGACAACATCAAACAGTACATTTGACTATAAAAAATGCTGATACTAATACAAAATACATAGAAATTACTTATGTGTGGAAAACCACACAACACTACCTAAATATTCCTTATCAAACATTATTTTTAAATCAATCAATGCATAGCCTGTACATCATAGAAAAATTATTTAAAAAAAAAATAGAAGAAATACTCTCGTTGTGTTGTTTTCCACACAAGGGTTAGCTTTTATACTTTATTTGTAATCTAAGCTATAATAATTTTTATTTCTATTGGTATTGTGACATTATTTATTCCTCAACTTCTGAATGAATATCTAATAATTTATTTAATCTTCTTTACAATTCCACTAGTGTGTTGTTTTCCACACATACGGTATGTCTGCGTATTTTTCACTAGCAACTAGTGCAACAAATCTATTTCTAGTGCAATTTACATAGAAATTACTTATGTGTGGAAAACCACACAACACAGCTACCAACTTTTCTATTTAAATATACCTTATTAAGCATTATTTTTGCATCAATTAATAAGTTTTATGAGCGTAATTTACCCAGCAGGAAATTTCTTATACATTGATAAAAAAATTCTTTCAAAAAAATATAAATAAAATACTCTGGTTTTATGGTTTATTACACCAAGTTGAATATATTTATTTCTCAACTTCTTAATGAATATTTGGTATTTTTTTTAACCTTTTCCACAATTCCACTTGTGTGTTGTTTTCCACACATACGGTATGTCTGCGTATTTTGCACTAGCACCGTAATTATTTTTGTAGTCAAACTCATGATTTGCCACCAAATATTACATTTGACTACAAAAAAATGCTGATGCTAGTACAAAATACATTGAAATTATTTATGTGTGGAAAACCACACAACACTATTTAGATTTCCTTTATCAAATATTATTTTTGAATCTATCAATGCATTACTTGTACATTTGTGAAACAATTTTTTTTTAAAAAATTTAGAAAAAATACTCTGTGTGGTTTCTCACACAAGGGTGAGCTGAATATTAATAATATTTATAAGATTTTAAACTTTATTTGTAATCTAAAAGTTTTTTTTTTATTTTTATTGGCATTATTTAACCTTCTCCACAAATCCACTTGTGTGTTGTTTTCCACACATACGTTATGTCTGCATATTTGCACTGGCAACATTATTGAACTCATGATTTACCATAAAACATTACATTCGACAACAACAAATGCTGATGCTAGTACAAAATACATAGAAATTACTTATGTGTGGAAAACCACACAACACTATTATGCTATAAATAAAGTTTTTTTTGTTATTGTCATTATGACAACTTCCTAATTAATATCTGACAATTTATTTAACCTTCTCCACAATTCCACTTGTGTGTTGTTTTCCACACATATGGTATGTCTGCGTATTTTGCACTAGCAACATAATTTTTTTTGTAATCGAACTCATTATTTACCATTAAACATTATTTTTGACTACAAAAAAAACTATTCCTAGTACAAATTACATAGAAATTACTTATGTGTGGAAAACCACACAGCGATGTTAGCAATTTCACTATTTAAATATCCCTTATCAAATATTATGTTTCCATCAATTAATAAGTTTTCTGAGCGTAATTTACCCATCAGGAAATGGCTTGTACATCATTTTTTTTAAAAAATGTAGAAAAAATACTCTGATTATGTGGTTTCAAGAGTGAGCTGAACGTTAAGAATATTTATAGGAAATTAAACTATATTTGTAATCTTTGATAGTACAGTTTTTCTTTTTAGTGGCATGCTGATAATATTTATTTCTAAACAATTCCACTTGTGTGTTGTTTTCCACGCATATGGTATATCTGCGTATTTTGCACTAGCAACATTTTTTTTATAATCGAACTCATTATTTACCACCAAATATTGCATTTGACTACAAGAAATGCTATTTCTAGTACAAATTACATAGAAATTACTTATGTGTGGAAAACCACACAAGAGGGATATCAACTTCACTATCTAAATATTTCGTATAAAACATTATTTAATGCGTTCTGTGTGCTTAACTAACGCGAGAGGAAATTGCTTCGACATCTAAAAAATACTCTGCTTGTGTGGTTTTCCACACAAATTAAATATACTTTATTATTAACTATTTTTCTTAAATTTCTTACATATATATTTTTTTCTTAATTCCAGAATTCATACACAGCTCAGTGCGCTACATTGAAATGTCCAACACCCATTTACAGAGTGTGGACGATGAAACGTTTCAGGGACTTAGGCTGAAAACCTTAAAATTAATTGACAACGAATTACAGGATATATCCGAAAGAAGTTTTAGGTAAGTTTAAAAATATAAAACTTTTGAAATTATAAACATAACTACTATCCCAAAACAGGTAAGAATCATATATAACCTTAAACAAAGGGTGAAAAATATTTTTTTCATTTTAACATTATTTAGCTTTTTCTATCCAATTCCAAAGGATTATCTTTGCATAAATAGCATTTAAATGCTTTTAGCCAATTGCTACTATTTCTGTGTTTAAAATTTTCATACCAAACTCAAAGAAATATTCTTATTTATATTTCAATAATTTGCAAAATCTTCTTAAGGTATTAAAACTTTAATACTTTTAAGAAAAATTCTCTTTGTGCCTAACTTTTTTAACAAGCATGCTTAATTAGAGAAAATCAAAACATTATTATACGAATTTCTAGCACAATTTATGGCCAGTAAATAAATATTATAAAATTTATAGATAATAAACTTAAATCAAACAAGAGAAACAACCATAAAGACATACAAAATGTTGAAACATAGAAAAGAAAACGAAAAATTCACCCAAAAAAATCAAACTGCATACAGTGACCTAAAAATAATACATGGAATAAGAAGAAATAGAAGCAGCAAGACAGCAAAAAAATTTTGGTATAAAGCCACAAAGCAGCTTATAAATATTAATGGGATTTTAACGAACAAACATTTTCTTAAAACTAAAACACACACTGCCAGTTATACAGGCTACTGGCCATCTCCACAGCCGAGCAGCAAACAAACTGTTACACCCAGCCAACCAACCAACAAACATGACTTGAATTTCATCATTGTAAAAATAAAAGGATAATACTTGCAATTTTCTATTAACTCTAAACCAAAAAATAAAAAACTACAGATAAATAAGTAATGTTACTTAGCATCATAAGAGGAATAAAAAAAACAAGATGAAACTAAATTGAAAAAATGTGTATGAAATAGTTAGATATACTACATAGATTGTTTAAGAAATCAATAAAAATGCTACATTTGGCAACAAATGTTTAAATGTTGGAGTATGTGTGAAAAATATATGGAAAAGTTAACCAACTGGATTTGTACATTACGGTGGTACTCACTTTGCACTTTTTCGATGGTCCCGAGATCACAAATTATTACTCTTCAGCTAAAAATCAAATGATGGAAATATGTGCAAAATCATATAACATCTAGATATTGCTGATAAATTTGTTCTACCTTTTTTATTTTTTATATAGAAACTTTTTAATTTTCTAATATTTAATTGCAGATTGTTCTTTTAACCCCTTGTGGACCTACGGTACTTATAAGTACCATAACAATAATAAACGTACAAAATGAAAACAAAACATATTTTGACCCTTATTGCCCAAAAGTACTTTGAAGTACATTATCATCTTTGGAATAATATATTTTTGTTTGCCTATTGGCAAACTCGCTTATACAGAATAAAGGTGATTTATTTCATGTTCTCATTGTGGTGTTTATTATTTATATAGCATAAAATAGACTACAAAACTAATCAATAAATTAATAACATGTAAACAAAAATCTATGAGTTTTTTTATCTTTTGGCTGATGCTGACCCAACCGTACCAGGTCCCTTTCGGATCCTTGCAGGTCCCTTTCAGTACTTTGCAGGTTCCTTTGGGTACCTTGCAGGTCCTCCACAAATTCAAAATTTTTGTAAATAACTTCTTGAGGTCCTTATTTTCAATATTTCATAAAAAATTAAAACTTTTTCAACGATTTAATGCCTTGGTCCACAAGGGGTTAAGGTTCAAAATTTCTACGACTTTTTTATTCCTTTTATATCTACAGCCAAATCCAACCAATACAGCAAATTTAGTCTTCTGCACTTAAAATTATTTAAACTAAAATGTCCTCCAATAGCGACTTTCGTTATGCGTCCAACGCATAACGAAAAAATCACTCTTTGGTGAGAACGCGCACAGTGGTATAGAAAAAAAATAGAGGAAAATAAATTTGTAACTTCTGGACGCTTAGTACGATTTGAATTTTACGTGCGAAAATATGAATTGTTATGGAGTTTAAGTTTTGAGTTTGGACCTCATTGGCCAACCAGGTGCACTGACAGGGGTCCCTAAAGTAGGACACCTCGGGTATGTTACATTTTTAAAACGATCTTATTTCTTCGTTTGGCTTCCGATTTCGTCGAGCACTATACAAATTATCTCTTACAACTTAAATTCAATTTTAAAATTAAATTTTCAAAATTTCTCTAAGTTATCTAAAAAATTTCGAAGAAGAGTGTAAGGAATTTATATTTCTGAAAAGCTAACATAACGCAAAATATTTTAAATGAAAAAATGATACCGAGGGAAACAGGTCCATCCAAAAAACACCTATTTTGTATGTAAAATTCAAATTTAGGTCAAAAATTCTCAAATCTCATAGTCGACATCAAAATATGTTAACCCATTTTAGATGGCCCATAATGTATTTTTGAACAATAGACAAAATGCTCTATCCACTGATTCTTAAGTAGCAGGTCTATGCAAATAAGCCACAAACCACAGCTCTAAAAGCCAACCCATGCCAGCTGTCAAAGTCAACCTAATTTAAGTGCCAGAGTTTTATTTGTAAGATTCGGCATAGAATTTCGTTAAATAAAATTTGTTAAACAATGGTGGCAAAAATGTAAGTGAAAAATAATGTTTGTTGAAAAACAAAAGCAAAACAACCTTAATGTATTAAAGATAGTGCGAGACCACAAATACCAAACAGACACCTTTTTCATGAGACCTCCAACATGAACTGATTTATAAATTTATACCCTACACCACCATAGTGGGGAGGGTATTATGCGTTTGTGCAGATGTTTGTAACCCCAAAAATATTAGTCTACCACCCACCGTAAAGTATACCAATCGACTTAGAATCACTTTCTGAGTCGCTTAAACGATGTCCGTCCGTCCGTCTGGTTGGCTGGCAGGCTGGCTGTCCATGTAAACCTTGTGCGCAGAGTACAGGTCGCAATTTTGAGGATATTTCGATAAAATTTGGTACATATTATTTTTTTGGCCCAAGGACTAAGACTATTGAAACTGGCTGAAATCGGTCCATTATTTCACCTAGCCCCCATACAACTGTCCTTCCGAAATTGGACTTTATCGGTCATAAATGTTTAATTTATGTATGTATCTCCACAAATTCCGCTCCAAATAAGTTTTATACATACAAAATTCATGTTACCAAATTTTGTTACGATAGGTCCATAATTAGTCATAGCTCCCATATAGACCCGCTTTCGAAAATCACTTTAACGTGCATAAATCGCTTAAAATGTTGGTATACATACAAAATTCAACATATTAAACTTTCATATAGACATAAATCACACGACCTAATTTCATGGTGAGGCCCACTTCCGAAAATCACTCAAAAATATAAATTATTGAAATTTTAAAAGAAAAATGTTTTTGCTCTTTTACTTAGTGTAGGGTATTATATGGTCGGGCTTGACCGACCATACTTCCTTACTTGTTTTTTATTAATGTCCATTTCATAGCACAATTATTCTTATTCTCTTTAGTTTAGTCGTCACTGATATAGCAACGAATGCACATGCTTGGCTTCTATATTGTTATTTTGTTCAAGCCCACTGAAAAAAATATTTGGATGCTTTCAAATATTCCAAACTTTAAAAAAATCTTTGTCTGTCTTTGTTTTTAAAAAAAAAAATTTTAACCAATAAATTTAAATTTAAAACATTTTTCTTTTTTGCCTTTTTATACCCTTCACCATGTGTGACAAAGGGTACAATAGTTTGTATATAAGTTTGTCATTCCGTTCTACATTTTTCATTTGTGACCCCACAAAGTATATACATATATTCTGGATCGTTATAGATAGCGAAGTCTATATAGCCAAATATCTTACAAACATGATTTATACATATATTTATCGGGTATTTAAAATTGATAAAATCGACCCACAAATGGCTGAGATATAACGAAAAAACCGTAACAACCTCCATTTTTGGCCTATATTTGATCTATATCTGGAATACTAAGTCATTAATATAGGCAATTTGGATATCTAATGATGAGATATAGTAATTTGGACCTTCAATGGGTCAAAATAGGGAAAATTTTAACCCGAATTTTTTTTTTACCCAAAAAATGTTTTTGATATAATTTTTTTTCATTAATAAATTTAAAAAATTAAAAAAAATGTTTTAAAAATTTTGAAAAACAACTTTGAAAAAAAAATTATTTTTAAATTTTAAAAATAAAATTAGTTTACCTAAAAATATTATTTTATCCCTTGACAATTCCCCAAGAATATTGGGTGTATGAAAATGTGGGATTTTTTAAATATTTTTTGAAACATACATATGTACAATAGGGCCACATTTTTAAATTTTTTTAAAATATCAAAATGGCCCTAGCATAGTCGAATAGACCATTGAAAGTTATTTTAAAAAATGTTATACTTTTTCGCGGTTGTCAAAAAAGTTCACTCACATAATTTTATTTTCCATTTTTTTTATAATTTTTTTATCATTTTGGATATGGAAAATCGTCTTTCAAAGTCTCTCACCTCTTGTTGAGCTTGCAAAATCTTTGGGAGCTACTCAAACAGCAATTTCAAAAAAACGTGTCTCAGGCCACTGGAACAAGAAAAGTATGAACCAAATTAACATATTTTGAGAAATAATAAAAGAAAAGCTAATTTTTACTTAAAATATATCCATAGTTACTTGTATACGAATTTTTGTCATCGTAGGACAACGTTAGCCTATTCGCAGGTATGACCAAACAAATTTTTTTTTAACGGCAGTTTCAAAACAACGTTTTTAAATTTTTAAAAATTTTGTTAAAAAAATTTCAGAATTTTTTGACCATCACATGATTGAGAATATAATAAGGAATACAAATTTGAAAAACTTCCTATAGTTTTTTCATACCTGCGATTTAAATTTTTCGATTTTCAAGAAAAACTAATTTTTTTTTCCATATTTTGGCGAATAACATAATACAAAACTGTCCTTCATTTTTGAGAAATCGAAAATAAAAAAGTAAGGTCCATCTTAATGTTAATAGGTGACAAATCTGAAAAAATTTAGCATATATTTCAATATTCTAAAAAATTTCTATTAGGCGTATGATAAATATTAATTACACTATGCACGAAATTGACATTTTTTTTCTGTCAAGAGGGGCACCCAGAGGCTTAAACTAATTCGGGTACGCTGAATTCAGTGGTGGTAACCATTTCTTAGGTTAGATATACCGTTATTTCTGTGTTATAATTTTTATTACACATTTAGAAAAAGAAATTCCAAATAAAATAAGCTCTAAATAATAAAATTCGGTCCAGAACTTTTCATTTTATTCACAAAAAAAATAATACAAATATCCCCTAATATTTTATCAAAATACATAACTCGTAGTAATTAGTTACATCGTGCAGTGCACAGAGGTATAGATAAAAAAGAGGGAAATAAATCAAAACCCTTAGCCCGATTTGAATGAAATTTGACATGTGCAAAGAAGTGTTGACGAGTTTAAGGTTTGAATTTTGACCGCATGAGTCTACCAGAGGTGCGGCCAGGGGTCCCCAAATTAGGACTCGGATATGATAAATTTTTAAAACGATCCTCTTACTTCGTTTGTACTCCGATTTAAAAAAACTCAGTGGCTATCAACTATCTCTTATAGCTTAGGAGATATTCGCATTTAAAAATTAAATTATCAACATTTTTACCCACCATACTCCAGTTTTTTGATAACAGCGGGTCCAAATATTTCCCGATTTGCTCATTTTTTCTTTTATTCTTTACAAATCGTAACTGACTCCAAAGTTATATGCATTTGAATTTATAAATTAAGAGGGTATATGCATTTTCCAAAAACCAAAAATTTCGAAATTTTTCTAAAAAAAAAAATTATATTTCTAAAATGACTGCGAAGATTAAAAACATGTCAAGTCTTGCCTAAAGGTAATTTTGTTGTGGAATTTCGGTTTTTTCAGTTTGTTCAATAAAATAAACTGGTTTTGAGTTACGCGAATATATTTTGTGCAACCTCCTCCATTTTCGAAATAACGGTATGTCTCGAAAATACGAGCTAAGCTAAAAAAAACAACAGAAAGTCAGTTGATAAGGAAGAATTTTAGTTGAGGCAACCAAACTTTAGTTGCTCCTTCCAAAATATTGTAGCCACAACTGTAAAATTCGGTCACTAAGACAGAATCATTCGATTGGCAACAAATTCGGTTGCTATCACGAATCTGATTTCTCTGTGTATTAACAACTTATTTTTAGTAAAATCTTTTTCAAATTTAATTAAGCAAACAAAATATATCTTCCATTAAAAATCTTAAACTTCTGACAATATTACAATTTCATTGAAACCAAATTTCTACAAATCTCTTAATAACTAATTTACCATCACTTACTACATACAACAAACGCCTTGTGTGTTATAAAATTGATTGAGATTTTATTTCAATACAAATTTCCTATAAATTTTTGTGATTATAACAAAGTGATTTAAATAAAATTAAAAGACAATTCAACAAAATTAAGATGCGGTCTAAGGCAATGAGCAGATGTTTTAGATATTAAATGCCAGGATAAATCCAGTAGATATTAAAATATATATAAATTACAATATTAGCACACAACAATTTGAACTTAATTAACACCATACATAAATGCCTAATTAAATTTGAATACATTTATATATAAATAGCTTTATTTAAATGCTTGTATATTTGTATTTATATAAAGTTTTGGGAAAATCTAAACAAAAAGGAGTTTTGTAAAGGATTTCTGAAATGAATTACATTTTAGTTAAAACCACAAAATATATGTAGCTTCTTTGAAAGACCGAAATAGAAGTTTATTCACAGAAATAGCAGCTGAGTTTAGCATTCTGTTAATAATCTTTGTATAACTTTAACTAAAAAGGTTTTAGTAGGAGGCATGTATGAAAAGTTTCAATAGTTTCAAACATTTTCGAACCTACAGCATAAGTTTTAAAACGCAATAAAGACATGAAGGTTAAATTACCCAGCAGTTCTAGGAGACTGTCCCGAACTAGTGATTTTACCACTAGAGTCACAACTAGCTACGTGACTAGTTACTTTAAGACGTGAATGACTTAGGCAGGGTGTCAATTTTTGATTACAATGAGACTGTCTGATACCTGGTCCAAAGTAGTCAACACATTGGATTAACATACTGGTTACATAGAGTTAGTTTCCTTACTAGAAACATAATTGGTTACTTGATCAGCTACATAGCTAGTTATTTTAAAATATACGGGTGATAATTGACCTCAAATAGTCGGTTAAAATGACTCCTCATAGACTGTTTAATGACCAATTGCTTGTGAACAAACCATACTCCGAAAACTCTCCAATCGATTATTTCTGTTGTATAAAATAGCATCTGTCTAAAGTGCAGTACAAAATAAATGTTTAAAGTGACTACACTCTTGGGTACTTAGAACAATAAAGTGACAATTGACTTTATGCTATGATACATGAGATGCCAGTATAGTTAAGCTAAAAGAAAACCAATTATATAAGAATTTTATCAACACATTTTGTATAAAACTAGTTTGTACGAATTACTCACAAAAAAAGTTTAAAGTGACTACACTACAGATTACTTAGAGACACTTAAGTGACAATTGACTTCTCACTGGATTACCTGGGATATATAAAGTAACCAATTGACTTATATCTGCACTACAAAGCGCACATACATGTCAAATAACCCAAAGAATATATAAAGTGTAGTCAGCCAAGTGCTCACACTATCTATAAAGGATACATTGACTACTTGCTAAACTGCCAGGTTATGTCTGCATAAAAGTAAGCCACCACCAACCATCAAACACAGCAATTATTTCAACCGCGACATTTAACAAGTAAACACCCACAGAACTGGCTATAATCAAACACAAAAACTAATATTTGCGGTTTTACTTTTAAAAACGTTCAATGGTTGTAAAAACAAAGGCAATATACACAATTCTATATAACCATACACACATTCAACACTTGATTACATTTACATATACTCATGGTTTTACATTTATAGCCGGAGATTGTAACAAACATTAAATTGGGTTAAAAATAGGAGTCGTTGTAGCAAAATAAGGTTAATAACAGTATATGAATACAATAGACTAAATACAATTACACACATAAAGCTACTTACATTTTTACATACACAAAGAGTCCTTTTTAGTGTTAAACACATATATAGACATAAATACAACATGTTGCCAGTGAATACCTCCAAACTTGCATACATTTGTTTATACACTTTAACTTGTATATGGAATTTTTCTACAACCCTTTTTATACCCAGCTTCGAAAAGAGGGCGCACAGTGCTTTGTTCAATGGACAAAAATCAAAAATAAGATCATGTCATTGATGTTAATGAAATTTATTTTTTTTAAATAGACAACTAAATAACGCATTCGTGTAATAAAATTGTTTTTTATAAATATCTCTTTTTGTCTTCACTAGAGGTCGTTAAAGTTAGTACATTTTCAACATAAATTTTATTGAGAAAAATATATTTTTTATGGTTAACTAAAATAATTGTTAAAAGTTCGTTTTAAAAGATATCCACTTACGATTGACTGTACCATTAAATTAGGTCGTGTGATTTATGTCTATATAAAAGTTATTGGTGAATTTTGTGTGGATACCAACATCTATAAGAGATTTATGCACGTCAAAGTGATTTTTGGAAACGGGTCTAAATAGGAGCTATGACTAATTACACCGTCCGACAAATAGAGAAAAAATTCGTTAGACACGAACCGGATGATATACATCTGAAACTATAAATTTAATGGAGAAAAGCTGTGTTTTCGGTTTTTCATTTCGTGATCCTGTGTCCTTTTTTAAGGACTTCAAAGTTTCAAAGAAGTACATTTTTCAAAAAAATATTTAAAAATATTCCTGCTATTCCAACAATGACAAATTGTATGTCAAAAGAACAAGAAGGGTTGTAAAATATTTTGTATTATCTTTATTTTATCCTGTAGGGATCAAAAGATGTCAAAAATGTTTATCATTTAATATCCTTTAAGATTGCCAATAAATTCCTTTAAAAAAAATAGTGCGTTAAAGACCCAAATATTCTATACTAAATGTCAAAATTTCATCCTTTATATACGTATATAAATGTCAAATTAAAATATAAAAAAAAATGTATTATTATATAAAAAAGTTTTATTAAGAAAAGTGCATGTTCTAAACTAAACCACCATAGTGGGGGACGTATAATGGGTTAGGGCTGTTGTTGGCAACATGCAAAAATATTGTCCCAACCTTAGTTTGATTACAAGGTTTACATGGATGGACGGACATACGGACGGACATCGTTTAGTCAACTCAGAAAGTGATCCTGAGTAGATTGGTATACTTTACACCTTAAAGTATACCAATCTACTCAGGATCACTTTCTGAGTTGACTAAACGATGTCCGTCCGTCTGTCCTCTGAAATATGTCAGTATCCAAATAAAATTCAACACAAATATGTTTCATATATTCGCAATTCATCCCACCAAATTTTGTGGCGATTCGTCCATAATTAGTCATGGCTCCCATATAGGGCCCACTACCGAAAATGTGTGTATTCAAATAAGATTCAACACAAATAAGTTTCATACCAAAAGAAAACTCTTTATAATCATATAGCCGGTGTAGGGTATCATAAAGTCGGGCTTGCCCGACTATACCATTTTACTTGTTTATTAAAAAGTCTTCTTCGAATGAAATATTAAAATAAAATATAAAAAATCAAATAATTCAAATTTAAAATATTTTTTAACACTTAAGTAGTTAAGATAGAAGGATGAAATTTTGGCATGTGGTATTCAATATTTAGATCTTTAACTCACTATTTTTTTAAAAAAAAATTATTGGAAATCTAAAAGGATATTCAAGGATAAAAATTTGAAAGGACATTTTTGACATCTTTTGATAATTACAGGATAAAATAAAAATAATACGAAATATTTTACAACTCTTCTTGATCATTTGACATCAAATTTGACATGTTAGGATGATCAAAAGTATTTTAAAACATTTTTTTTTAAAAATAAACTCCTCTGAAAATTTGAAGTTTTTTATTGAAATATCTTCAAAATTGCGACCTGTACTTTGCTCACAAGGTTTACTGAGTTATACAGCGTCAAAATTTGACATTTTGGCCAATAAGAGCTTTTTTCTTATTCATGTAACTTATTTACCTATTGTTCTTAGCTAAATGTGTTCCAAATAATTTAGATATCTCTTTCTTCAATCTTTCGAAAAAAAAATATTTAAAAAAAAAATAAAAAATTTTAATATTTTTTTTCCGAAATCCAAAACTTTTTTGACTTTTTTTCAAAATGGGCCCTTTTTTCTTTTTTTTTTTCTTTAAATAAAGCTTAGATATTTTCCTTGAAGACCTATTAGGTTGCTTAAGGAAAAAATTTGTAACTCAAGACGTAGAATTTTTTAAATTTTTTTGAAAAATCAAAAACTTTATTGACTTTTTTTTTCAAAATTGAGATATTTTCCATGAAGACTTTTTTGGTCGCTTAGTGGGATGCGAGTGGAATATCTAACAAAATAAATATTTTGTAACTCAAGACATACAATTTTTTACTTTTTTTTTGGGAAAATCTAAATTTTTTTCAATATGGGCCCTTTTTTTATAGGTCCATTCCTTTAAGATATTTTTGGTCCCTTAGTGGGATGCGAGTGGGATATCTATCAAAATAAATATTCTGTAATTCAAGAAATACAATTTTTGAAATTTTTTTTCCAATATGGGCACTTTTTCAAAATTTTTTTTTTTTTTGAAAGGAAGCTCCATTTCTTTAAGATATTTTTGGTCGCTTAGTGGGATTTGAGTGTGATATCTGAGTTACTATCCAGTTCTATTGGTGCAAATTTCATCCCGATCGGAAGACATCGATTTCAAAAGTTGGTTCACTTGACATAAAATGCCCCATATATATATATATTCTTGGTCCTCGTTAGATTCTAAGATGATCTAGCTATGTCTGTTGATAACATGATAGGACCCAAACAAAAGGACATAGCTGGCTGAAAATATTCGCCAATAGTCTCTATTGATAAATATAATTTTGCACAAATTAGTTCTAATTACTCTAAAATGATACAGTAAATTATGGCGAAAATCGTGCAACATTTGTTCTTGTGACGTATAACAACATATTGATATAATTGGTTAAAAATTACTAAATTATAGACATTTTCGAGGGTGGTTATAAAGAGATTTCTGTAAAATATTTCAAGTTCTTTTTGCCAATAACTTTCAACATTTTTACTACGAATATGTAACGGATATTAATTTGTGTACTTTTCTGTGTACTTAAATAACATACGGGCAATTCCATATCATCGTACGTGACATTTGTACGCCTATAGAGTGGAATAGATTTTGCAAAAATAAGAGTATCTGAAAAATAATTTGGTCTTTATGATCCATGATCTTTCAAATCATTGTTGTCCAAAATATCGAGCGAATTAAGGGTATATCGAACGTGACATACAACGGAAGTAATTTTGAGGTACATGTAGAAATATGTTTTCTTTTAATTTCTTACACTAAACGAAATATTTGTCCTTTACAATACTTTATATTTAAATAAAAACAATCTTTGGATGATTTTATAAAAAATAATATTTAATACCGTACGTGACAGATTTTTCTCTTATAATAAAACAATATATATTCTGTAAATACGTCTATAAAAAACTAAAGAAAAATAATAGAAAATATACATTCGGTTTCAATAAACAATCAGAGTCAAATTCATTTCAAACTATATGCTAATTGGGAGCTTAGTTTTAACCGAAATTTTAGCCTAAAACATACCTAAAGCATTTTTGCAAATATAATTTAATAACCTTATTCAAAAGATACGCCATCTATTGAAAATTGTTAAAGAAAATATCAACTTCATTGAAGATAATCTGATATCTTTGACCATAATTTCTGTACTTCTTAACCAATTGATGCCAGATAATTCTGATCAACGAAGAATATTTGAAGTAAATTTCAAATGCCTATGTTGTTCGATGTGGGCCCTACTATGTATTCATCAGACAGACGTACGGACGACATTGCTCGATTTTTTATAATTTTTATTTAAAATGAAATTGAAAGGAACCAAAAAAAGTACCAGCTATATTAAGAAAGTTAAAAAACTACTACATCGAGCCCTTAGCTCCAAATTATCGTAAGCGACATTTTTAAAATTTTTTATATTGCAGAAATTAACATTTTATGGACCGACTGATGTTTTAGCGTTCTCAGAATATCAAAATTGTTAATAACTTCAAAAATATAGGGGGTACGATTTAATAGTAAGTCAATGTTTATATTTTACAGTAAACAAATTTTATCGTAAGCGACACACAGTGGTATAGCAAAAAAGGGGGAAATAAATCTGTAACCTCTATATGGTTAGATTGGTTTGAATGACATTTCACATGCGCAAAGAAGAAGTGTTGATGAGTTTAAGTTTTGAACTTGGACCTCATGGGCCCACCAGTTGCGCGACCAAGGGCCCTCAAAGTAGGATACCTCGGGTATGTTACATTTTTAAATCATTTTTCGACATTTCTACCTTCCCTACTCCAGTTTTTTGATAACAGCGTATCCAAATATTTTCCGATTTCCTCCAGTTTTCCTTTATTGGACTAACAACACATGTATGTGTCAAATATAAAAAGAACTGTTTAAAAATAATGACTAAGTCCAAAGTTATATGCATTTGAATTATAAAAATTTTTAAAAAGGCGATTTTTCTCCAATTTTTTGGGAAAAAAAAAACTATTTTTCTTTTCAAGTTATCGCAAAAAATGTCTAAGAGGATGTATAAGGAATTTCTACCTTCTGAAAGCTAAGTTTTCATAAAATATTTTAAAGGAAAACAAATTTCAAAATAGTTGTTACCGACGGGAACACCTATTTTGTATGTAAAATAAAACTTTAGGGCAAAAATTCTCAAATCGCATATTCGATATCAAAACATAGTAACCGAATTTAGGTGGCTCATTATGTTTCTAATTATTTTATAAAGGGTCCCGATGATCCCGACCCTGTTATGGATATTATAGCCAAAAAAACTAAAAATTCTAATTTTTGGAATTTTTCGTTTTTATTGTTCCATTTTAAACAGCAAAATCTACATAACTGTAAAATTTCATTGAAAACTATTTGTAAATTAAAATTTAATTTCAATTCAAAAAATTTTTATCTATGCAAAAATTCAATAAAAAACATTTTTTGTCATATTTTTCAATAAAGTATTCCATTAATTTTTAATTGTCAAAAGTTATAAATAATTTTGAAAAATAGACATATAGCTTGAACGAAATTATATTATATCGCATCGTAACATTTTTAATTCTATGTATAAATTTCAAAATAATCAACAAAAACCTTCTCCTGTAAAATTTGTGTTTTGTCGCTTACGATAATTTGGCGCAAAGGGCTCGATATAGTAGCAAGGAATAATGATTATATTTTGTACGAAAATATTTGTGCTTAACTGTGGCAACCAAAAATTATCTAGTGTATATTCCAAAAAATTTCAATGTGTGTCTGTAGGCGGAAATATACAAATATAGTACAAATACTATATATTTCTATAGACAAACATACTTGTACAAGTATATTGACATTATAATTGTAAAATGTTGTAATACAAAATTCATTTTAATTTTTATTTCACATCAAACATGTATCTATGTTTTTATGGATATGAGTGTGATACAAAAATAGACAAGTAAAAATTTTAAATGAAATGTATACAAAAACTTTTATTTTCAGTTAGACAAATTTTTAAAAATATGAATTTATTTTTGAATATGTAGGTTTTTTCCGCAACTAAACCAGGAAACATTTGGTAAGCTATTACTGGCAGACTTTGAGAAGGCAGTGAATTTCTACTTTTTTTAGATGTGTTATGTGTTTGCTGGGTTTCATTTCATGTCATATGAAAATATTTTATTTGAACATAAAACGGATGATATTTTCATTTATAAATTATTCCTTTAGAAAAGAGTACTATGTATAAACATGAAAAAGGGAAATTTTTGTGTATAGATGATATCAGGATTTATAAAAATTCTAACAATTAAGATTTATTTATACATATATGTATAACTTTTTTATTTTATTATCAAATGCTTGCAAATATTTGTGTTATATGATATTTTTAGAAATTATATTTAATATTTTAAGGCACGAAATCCTTTAAATCCCTACAAAATTTTACATTTTGAAAGTATACAATAACAGAGACAATAAAACATACCTAAAATAATAAATAAATAGAATAAATTAATAAAAAATCAAAATAAAACTAAACATTATGAAATTTTACTTTTTCCTAAATCATTTTGTTAAGAAACATTTTAACATAAATTGACATTTTAAAACAAATTGTATAAAAAGCTTAAGTTGTAGCTTAATCCTTAAGTAATACATAGATATTTATGCAGAAATCTTTATCTTTGAGTTCATTGATTTGTAAATTTTTTTCCTCCCTAATCTCTAAACACAACAATAGCTTCTTAAACTCTATACAATCAATTGAGCTTTAAACAAGCATAATCAAGCATTTCCTGAAATCATTTTTTTTTTCTAACTGCAACATCATGTTGCAGTCTAAGTACAGCTGCCTGTTTAAACCACTACTTTTATGCCAAAAACAGGAAATGAAAATAAAATAACAGCCAACCAAACAACCACCAATGGAGTAATAAAGCAGCAGCCATAACAACAAAGATATTTATTGCTTTTGATAATGCTGCCTTAGTTTTCATTGCTGCTGCAGTTGTTGCTGCATTATTTTTATAACTGCTGCTGCTTTATTTTGCTTGTTGTTATTGTGGAGCATGAAACTTAATAGCAACAATTGAAATGCCATTGCCTGAAAGCTCTTTAGCAACAATTGTTAAATTGGCAATGTTTAGTGCTGCATGCTTCAATGGTTGCACACACACACACACACACATACACACTTATTTAGAAAGGAATTGAATAGAGAACAACACAAGAATCATCTTTCCACGAGTTGTGGCAACTGCGTGTATGTGCATTGAGGTAAATACAG
This sequence comes from Calliphora vicina, assembly GCF_958450345.1. Taxonomy (NCBI): domain Eukaryota; kingdom Metazoa; phylum Arthropoda; class Insecta; order Diptera; family Calliphoridae; genus Calliphora; species Calliphora vicina. The sequence continues at coordinate 130,438,610 of NC_088781.1, forward strand.
ACATACATATGAACATTTACAAGCTTATTACTGCAATCAGAGATAAAATACAGGGTATTTCATTCATGTTAAATTTTCATTAATAATTTACACAAACAAGGAAAAAATTAACAGCAAATATCCATCAAACTATTTAGATATTAGATTCATATGTAAAAAGTAAACAAAATTGTTTAATTTGCGAAAAATTCGAAAAATAAAATTTTGTATGCAATACGTATGATTAATATTAATTACAGGCTTTACTTTATTAATGCTAAATATTTTGATTTAGAGAAACAATTTATTCAACAATGTATGTATTTTTGAAAAGCTATGACTTTAGGTTTTAACATTAGTGAATAATAATTTTAAAAAACTACAGCTAAATACCTAATTTAAAACCAATTTTATTAAATTTACAAAAAAAAATATTTTCTTCTTGTTAATTTTGCAAGAATATTTTACACCAAAAGGGATAAAATTAAAAGAATATCATATTTTATATCTATATATAAAAATTATACAAAATTTATTAAATTTATTAAAAATTTAAATAAAAAAAAAATTGTGCAGAACGTATGATTAATATTAATTAGAGGTTATACTAAGTTAATTATAAATAATTAAGCTTTGAGTAACAATTTGTTCAACAATATATATATTTTTGAAAAGCTATGGCTTTAGGCTTTAACATTAGTGAATAATAAGTTTGAACAACTGAATCTAAATCTTAAAATTGCTAAATGAATTATTTTCTTCTAGTTAATTTTACAAGAATATTTTACATCAAGAAAGAAAAAATAACGAGAAAGTGCACATTTATTTATTTACATGTAAAAAATAATAAAAAAATTAAATGTTTTAAAAATTATAAAAAAATAAAAAAATTTTGTTCAGGACGTATGAACAATATTAATTATATATTATTCTGGAAAATGCTAGATATTTAAGTTTCGGATAACAATTTGTTCAACAATGTATATATTTTTGAAAAGCTGAGACTTTAAGCTTTATCGTACATATCTTTATTGAATGATATGTTATAACAACTAAAGCTAAATCCCTAATTTAAAAACTATTTTCTAAAATTAAAAAAAAAAATATTTTTTTCAGTTAATTTTGCAAGAATATTTTACAACAAAAGTGAGAAAATTAAAAAAGTACACGTTTATATTTTATATCTATATATGAAAAGTAAATAAATTTGTTTAATTTGTGAAAAATTTCGTTAAAAAAGATTTTTGATGCAGTAAGTATGATTAATATTAATCATAGTTTATATTGCATTAATTCTAATTAAATTAAATTTTGGATAACAATTTGTTAAACAATGTATATATTTTTGAAAAGCTAAGACTTTAAGCTTTCATACAATGATTAAATAATTATAACAGCAAAAGCAAAATCTTTAATTTTAATACAATTTTATAAAATTCATCTTGTTAATTTTGCAAGAATATTTTACACCAAAAGGGAGAAAATTAAAAGAAATTGCACATCACATCGTTCATATTTTATATCTCTTTATAAAAATTAAACAAAATTTATTAAATTTATGAAAACATTTCAAATAAAAAACAAATTGTGCAGAACGTATGATTAATATTAATTAGAGGTTATACTAACTTAATTATAAATAATTAAGCTTTGAGTAACAATTTGTTCAACAATATATATATTTTTGAAAATCTATGGCTTTAGGCTTTATCATAGTGAATAATAAAGTATAACAACTAAAGCTAAATCCTAAAATTGCAAAATAAATTATTTGCTTCTAGTTAATTTTACAAGAGAGAAAAAATAACGAGAAAGTGCACATTTATTTGTTTATATGTAAAAAATAATAAATCAATTAAGTGTTTTAAAAATTATAAAAAAATAAAAAATTTTTGTTCAGGACGTATGATTAATATTAATTATATTTTATTCTAGAAAATGCTAGATATTTACGTTACGGAAAACAATTTGTCCAACAATGTATATATTTTTGAAAAGCTGAGACTTTAAGCTTTATCCTACATGTCTTTATTGAATGATATATTAAAACAGCTAAAGCAAAATCTCTAATTTAAAAACAATTTTCTAAAATTGAAAAAAAAAATATTTTTTTTTCAGTTAATTTTGCAAGAATATTTTACAACAAAAGTGAGAAAAATAAAAGAAAGTGCACATCGCATATCTGTATATGAAAAGTAAACAAATTAGTAAAATTTGTGAAAGATTTCATTAAAAAATATTTTTGATACATTACGTATGATTAATATTAATCATAGGTTATATTGCATTAATGCTAATTAAATTAAGTTTTGGATAACAATTTGTCCAGCAATGTATATATTTTTGAAAAGCTTAGACTTTAAGCTTTAATATAATGATTGAATAATTATAACAACAAAATCAAAATCTTTAATTTTAATACAATTTTATAAAAATAATAAAAAACTAATTTTCAAATTTAAAAAAAAATATTTTCTTCTTGTTAATTCTGCAAGAATATTTTATACCAATAAGTTGAAAATTAAAAGAAATTGCACACCATATCATTCATATTATATACATGTATGTATAAAAATTAAACAAAATTTATTAAATTTATGAAAACATTTCAAATAAAAAACAAATTGTGCAGAACGAATGATTAATATTAATTAGAGGTTATACTAACTTAATTATAAATAATTAAGTTTTGAGTAACAATTTGTTCAACAATATATATATTTTTGAAAAGCTATGGCTTTAGGCTTTATCATAGTGAATAATAAATTATAACAACTAAAGCTAAATCCTAAAATTGCAAAATAAATTATTTTCTTCTAGTTAATTTTACAAAAATATTTTACACCAATAGAGAGAAAGTAACGAGAAACTGTACATTTAGTTATTTACTTAAAAAAAAATAATAAATAAATTAAATGTTTTAAAAATTAAAAAAAAAAATAAAAAAATTTTGTTCGGGACGTATGATTAATATTAATTACATTTTATTCTGGAAAATGCTAGATATTTAAGTTTCGGATAACAATTTGTTCAACAATGTATATATTTTTGAAAAGCTGAGACTTTAAGCTTTATCTTACACATCTTTATTGAATGATATGTTATAATAACTAAAGCTAAATCCCTAATTTAAAAACAATTTTCAAAAAATTTAAAAAAAAAATAATTTTTTTGAGTTAAGTTTGCAAAAATATTTTACACCAAAAGTGAGAAAATTAAAAGAAAGTGCATATCACAACTCGTTTATATTTTATATCTATATATGAAAAGTAAATAAATTTGTTTAATTTGTGAAAAATTTCAATAAAAAAGATTTTTGATACGGTAGGTATGATTAATATTAATCATAGTTTATATTGCATTAATGCTAGTTAATTAAGTTTTGGATAACAATTTGTTCAACAATGTATATATTTTTGAAAAGCCGAGACCTTAGGCTTTAATATAATGATTGAATAATTATAACAACAAAAGCAAAATCTATAATTTTAACACAATTTTTTAAAATTAAAAAAAATAAATTTTCAAACTTTAATTTTCAATAATATTTTACAACATTAGAAATAAAATTATAAAAAAAAGTTTAGTAGAACCCTTAGTATATTTAAAAAATTTCAAACATGACTTATTGAAAACCCTTTTTATTAAGTTGAATTCAAATACACTCGAAATACGCTCTTTAACTGACAACAGTGGTTTTTACTTCTTAATATATTTATTTTCTAAATAATTAAAGTTAAATGAACAATGGCTGTTCCCTGCCATTCCTATTGCTCTCTAAACACTCACAAATATCAGCAAATACTTCTATCTGTGGGTACATTAGTACTCATATTAGTCTACTATGTTGTCTGTTTAACCTGCATACAAGTAGAAAATCGTTTAGGTCGTCTCTATTTGCTGTTGAGTAAAAGCTGTTTCAGCATCTACTACAGCTACCATGTCGATGCTGTATTTAGTGTAGTCAAGTGGAACACAAACATTTCGTTTATTGAATTGTTACCGCATCAGTTATTTGCAAATTGCAGAAAATGTTCTCTAACTGAAGCTCTTATAAAGATATTCTAAAACATACATATGTAGGTAGGTAATGCTCTTTATCAAATGTTTTTTTTTTCAGAATTGTTACAACAAGTGCTTGTGAATTAAATGATGTTAATGAGTAAAATGCTGTATGCTGTTCGGTTATAAGGGTGCAGAAAAATTACCTTGATTTGAAAATTTTTCGCATTAAAAGTTACAATTGCAGAGAAAATTCTCAGTTTTATAATTGTTTTAACGATTGTCATTAGTAAGTTACAATAACAGTTGAGGACTTTTGGTGGGGAATAAGTAGTTACAGAAACAAAATTGGAGTTATTGCTGAGATTAAGTAATTGCCTGGGATTAGAAATTACTAGCTTGTTTCAAAAATCGAATTACTCCAAACAATAACGGCTGAGATTTTTTTTCAAATATAAAGTAATTTTGTTGAACTCATGGTGAAGGGTATAGAAATGTAATTCAAAAAATCAAAAATAATTTTCCAAAAACCCCCAACATTATGCTAATGCGAGGAAATTTCAGCATTTTTTTGTTATTACAAATTAATTTTCACTTGAATAAATTTCTATGAAATGAAACAAAAATCAAATGGTTGAGTGATTTAGTGATTGAATAACTGCAATGTCTGGCTGTGTTTAAAACTAAAACAATGACACTATAACAATATTAGTTTGTTAATGTAAATGCAATTTAAATTTCTCTATATAGAACACATTATAATGATGATTACCATCATTATAATTTAGCAGCTGATGTTTTGATGATGATATTGCTATTTTATTTAAAACTAAACAATATAAACACACACTCATCATAGCGCCCAAAACTGCAATCAAAAGACAAAATCAATGATCCCAAATTATAGGTTTCAAATTATAATAACAATGCATTTGAAAAAGCCAACACGTACAACTAACCAAGCAAGCAAGCACTTCATCCAATAACAGTTCATTTAGTGTATTATTAAAGAAATATTAATTTTCATTATTAAACAACAATGAAAATTTGAATTTTCTAACAATTGAAATAATATGTATTCGTACATGTACAAAATACACATGACTGCACTCATGTTGAGCTTATTATATCAGCAAATACATACACAACTACAACATCATGTTGCAAATACTTTAGAAAATTTTATTAAATTTAATACTCGTATAACTATTATTATTATTATTATGAATTTAATGTATGCATTTGCTATTGTTCTCTAAATACAAGTAGTTTTGTAGTTTTCTATGTTAAATATGAACAATTGTTATCTTTGCTAAACAACATTTTTGCTCTTTGGCCGGAAACAGGATAATAATGTTAGAAATTTCTGTAATACATCGATACAAAGATCTCAAATAAGGGAGTTATTTATTTCCAGCAGGTTATTAGTAGGACTACGATTTTTATGCACTAAAAATAAACATATGGTGTAAAAAATACATAATATGCATTTATATAGAAACTAGCTGACCCGGTGCGTTTCGCCACCCCAATTAGAAGAAATAAATAGAACAGGTAAGCCTCCATTTACGCGGTACTTTATTTACGCGAATTCGATATAAAGCGAACTCAAATTAGCAACCATTTTTTCAAATACGCGACTTTTTTTTACACGATTTTTATATAATGCGGCAACAAACAACAAGAAACGAAAAAAAAACAAGCGAATAACAAATTTCTTTTTTGAAAACTTCATTAATTCTTATGAAATTTTTGTTATATTTTGATCTCTTTTACCTCCTGTCCATACCTGATAAAATTTTATTATAATAAACGTTAAAATGGTTGTCAAGATAAAAAATATCAGGTATAGTCTGCATTTATTAGTATTATTGCTTCGTTATGACACAATTGTTAGTGCTTTTGCTCAGACAACTTTGTCTGAGAATAAGAATATTTATTCACTTTTGTTTTAAGTATGTTTTTAAAAGTACAAATAAGTTTACTTAAAGTATATATCGTCGCCTTAAATGCAAACGGACGTAATTACATTTTTATTGTTTTTACAGGAGTTGGGAATTGTTCAATCAATCAAAAACTGTGTAGTTACTTCCGCTTTCATTTAAGGTGACGATATGTATGTATGTACATAAGTGTTTTCTATTTAACCCGATTTTTAGGTCCCAATTTTTGATGTTTTGTTTTACTCGAAATAAAAAATTATTGGCCCACAAAAGCATTTCGTTCTAAATTAGAACCTCGTTTTACTCGAATTTGATTTACACGCTATTTTTTGGGCCCAACAAACCGCGTAAATGGAGACCAACCTGTACTATTAAGTCTCCCATTGTGAATCTAATTGTAAATGTCTAATTTCATATTTCTGGGTCCATTATTATAGAAAATGCAAAAGAAAGTTACCACTAAGTCACCTTTTGTGAATTCAAATTCATTCAGAATCATGTGTGCCTCATTTTAAATTTTTAGGTCTAATATTATAAAATAGTATCATTGCAAAAAGTACCATTGCAATAAAGAAATAGTACCATTGATTAGTAAATTCAAAAAAGTACCATTAGAATAAAGAAAAAGTACCAGAAAGTCTCCCCCTAGAATCCTAACTCACTTAGGGCCATATATGCTTAATTTCATGTTTCTAAGTAAATTGTTATAGAAAATTCAAAAAGTACCATTAGAATATAGAAAAAGTACCAAAAAACCCACACTTGTGGTTTCCCACTAACTAACTTAGAGCCATATATGCTTAATTTCATGTTTCTAGGTTAATTGGTGAATACATTACAAAAAGTACCATTCGAATAAGTAAAAATTACCAAAAAGTCTCCCACTAGAATTCTAACTCTAATAAGCTTAATTTCATATTTCTAGGTCCATTATTATAACAAATTCAATATAGAAAAAGTACCAAAAAGTTGGCACTTGTGGATTTCCACTCACTCGGGTCCATATAATCCTTATTTCATGTTTCTAGGTTCATTGGTGAAGAAATTATTAAAAGTACCATTCGAATAAATAAAAAAAACCAAAAAGTCTACCTTTAGCATTCTACTGACTTGGGACCATGTATGCTTAATTTCATGTTTATAAGTTCATTATTATATAAAATTAAAAAAAGTACCATTATAATAAAGAAAAAGTACGAAAAAGCAGCCACTTGTGGATTCTAGGTTCATTGGTAAAGAAATTACAAAAAGTACCTAAAAGTATTTTTGCTTAATTTCATGTTTCTAAGTCCATTGTTATAGAAAATTCAAAAAGTACCATTAGAAGAATAAAAAAGTACCTATAGTTCAGTTCTCACATTTTGGTACCTAAATATTATCCCCTATTCGTAACACTAACTTCACTCAGATACATATCAGCTGACTTTAATGTCGATAAGTGAAATAATTTTTAATATTAAAAAAAGTACCATTAGGAGAAAAGTAACAATTTCCCTTTTCCTCCTTGAACACCCCTCAAGTTTGAAATTTAAAAATATTCCATTTTTCCAAAATTTTTAATGCTACAGGCATGTCTCAAAGGATTGAAATCTGTGTTAATGTGCCCAAGAAAAAATATGTTTTAAAAAAAGTACCAAACTGTTTACCCGGAATATACATCCTGGCACTCGAGTTCCAAATAATATTTTTGTTATAGTTAATAAAATAGTTCATTTTTGTACGAATCCAGGAGCCAATGTTAAAAAAATTATCAAAATTGGCTTAATAATTTCAAATAAAATTTATTTTCCCAATTTTATCCCTTTTTGGTACCTTTTTTTATCCCCATTGCGGTGGCTAAGTTCAATCTGCATCATGGTGGGAGTTCATAATAAAATATTCGTATGTCTATGTAAAATTATAGAAAAACATATTTAATGAAAAAGTACCAAAAATAAACACAATTGTTATCCCTTAAGGGTTCGAATTTCCAAAAAGTACCAAACCAATATTTTTATTTTCTGATAAGTAAAGACTATGATTTAAAATTTGTTTCTATGTTTATTGGTTTAAATGATACATAGAGTGCGAAAAAAAGTACCAAAATACAGTTTTTACCCGTTTTCTCCCCTAAAAGCCTGTCAGCTTATTTTTTAAATGGAGTAACATGCAATTTTAAGTTTTTTGTATCTTTATTAGTTTTGAAGATATAAGGTTACCGAATTTACCCTTTTTACCCCCTAAACGTTTGAATTTCCAAAAATCCCTTCTTATCGGATCGTTTTGGGGAGGGAGGAACCCACAGTTAAAATTTCATGGTTCTAACTTCAGCTGTTTGGGCTGTGCGATGATGAATCAGTCAGTCATTAAGTCAGTCAGTAACGTTACTAATAAGAGAGCTATATTCGGCAATGCCAAATTTTATATACCCTTCACCAAACTATAATTTTTTAAAGTTTTTTTGCGATTTTGATCTTGAAGATTACTTTGGGCAAAACTTTTTTTGTTGGTCTTTTATCACGTAGTGGTGTCCGTACAGTGATGTTAACTTTTTAATTTCGATTACCGTTCAGTCCTTAAAAAATTACCGTTTTTTAAGTAAAATTACCGTATGCAATGTTTTGTACAAAAATAATAATATTTTCTTATTGAAACAGGTTTATTTTTATAATTCAATATATCGAAGGCTTATATTCAAAACTCTCTATCTTAAAAAACACAACTTTGCAGGAAAGCCAAAAATGTTTTATCGCGTATTACTTGAGTTATTAAAATTCGGTATGCTACAATTATTATTTTAAAGCAACTACTGAATCTCACATATAATTTGTTTTTAAAATTTTGCATTATTTATATTTTCTTCTCAAAATAATGTGTATGTATAAAAATGATAAGATAGAGGATTTTGCATTTTAATAGAATTAAATTATTTTGATTTCATTTATGCCATCTGTCAGTTTTTAACGTGATTTATTTAGATAACGGCTAATAATACAACATAAGATAAAAAACACTTTAAAAGTAGACACTTTTTAAGCAAACTCCAACTTTAACCATTAATTGTTATGCCATGGAAATTATATTTTCCAAAAACAAAAAAGGTAAAATATTTCCATGGTAATTCATTTTTTTAAATGATTGAAAAATGTAAAATTCATGTTTCAAAAATTAGTAAGAACACATGAATTGCAAGAAGAAATTATTCCAAAAAAAATATTTGAAAATTAATTATTTGAAAAGATAGAGACTTTTGCATTCGGAAAAAATTAATTGTATAACATAGAGAAATAACAAAAAGGCAAATAAAATAGCAAAAAACAATATGCTTGTAAGAAATTCACATCATAGATGAGGGCTGTTTTACTGAACATTTTACCATCAAAAACTAATTTTCATGAATATCAAAGATAGAGGGTTTTGAATATAGGACCAAGTTTGTAAAACAGCAGAATTCCATTTTTATCAACATATTTTATTTGCCTTATAAGCTAAATTCCTTATCAATTTCATTAAATTCATCCATTTGAACATTTTCTGGGAAATGGAAAACTAAAGGATATTTTAATATTACAGAAATATTGGTATCGAACAATTGGGGATTTATTACGTCAATGTTTTTAATGATTGCATTTGATTTGATTCAAAAAAATGTTTGCAATCAGTTTTTAATACTAATTTGTTTGTATTTGTATCCATACTTGAAAGACTTGCGTTAGTTGGTTATCATCATCCTCAAAATATGTATATCATATGTAGACACATTATGGAAATATAACTTTTGCGATATAATTCTTAAAAATTTAAACTTTTTAAAATTACCGTACAAATGTAGAAATTGCCGTACAATACGGTAATTACCGTACGGTTAACATCACTGTGTCCGTATATGGTTATTTTTCCATGACTCAAAAAATTACACACTGTGTAACCATATGATTTACCATCCATATTTTATATTACAAGTTTTCACAATTTAGTCACATTTATCACATTTTACATATTTAAATGTTTTTGATAATGATTTCCTTACAATTGTCTTTGTTTTTTTTTTAAATAATTAAAAAAACAAAATTAATTTTTATAAAATTTATTAAATTACTTTAAAATTTACTTTAGTTGACAAAACTTTTCCGCACATCTTGTTAAAGTCTGAGATCTCTGCATTTGAAAAATACATATATTGTTGAACAAACTTCCCTCACATTATGTTAAAGTCTGAGGTCTAATGCTTTTGAAAAATACCTATATTGTTAAACAAATTCTTTCCCAAAACTTAAATATTTAGCATTAATGCAATAAAGTAAATAATTAATATTGTTACGTTTTAACCTTTTCAAAACGTTTGGTTTATTTCCTTTAAATAAACCGGATACTTTTGATTGCAAATAAAAGCCGTTTAGTAGTTTAAAAATTGTAGCAACTCTTTATTTATTCAAAATGTACAACAACCATAGAATTAAATAGCCACTCAATGTTTTTTATACACATTTATAAATTCTCAGAAATACAGATACAATTTATAATGTACACGAATTTACTTGAAAAACACAACACACTCTAAGGCACTAAGTTGATGTTTATTCGAAAAGCGTCTCTGATAAACTCACTAACGACTGCAACCTCTGCCACTATTTGTAACACTGCCATCTGCACTCTAGATTGCTCTTTAACTGTCTAAGTTCGAATATTCTAGATCATACGCCATCTGTGGTGTACTTTCTACAATGTTCTTTAACTGAATATTCGAAATCGAATACAGCGTTGCCAACTTACGATCAAATCAACTGAAAGCTTTTATTTAATAATGCTCACAGATATGTTACAGTTTGCTATTACAGCACTGTTATTTGAAAGCATTATGCTACTTTTAAATCAGCCGTTAAAATCGTTATATTTGAATTCAAGTACAATTTCGTAACAATATTAATCATACGCTTCAGCAACATTTTTCCTTTAATTGAAATTTTTGATTACTTTAATCCTATTTTCCACTTTTTATATACAATTATAAAATATTTAAACATTGTAGATGATTCTTTTCCTTCAACTGACTTTGTGTTGCTGTGAAATATTCTTGAAAATTTAAAGGAAAAAATTTTTTTTTTTAATTTTTTAAATTGTTTTAAAATTGCAGATTTTGCTTCAATTGTTATAATTTACTAAACATTGTTAAAGTCTAAGGTCTTAGTTTTTCAAGAAGTTATATGTTGTTCAGCTAACTTTTGCACAACACATAAATAATTAGCAATATTGCGGTATAGTGTCTAATTAATATTAATCATACGTCTTGTAACAAAATTCCATTAATTGAAATTTTTCACAAATTTAAAAAAAAAATTTAACTTTTTGTAAAATTAACTTTTACATTGTGAAATATAGTTATTAAACATTGTATCAAAACTAAAGATCTAATTTGTGTAAATTACACTAGTTTACAAATCAAACATTTTTGTATGCTCATGGAATGAAACTTATATTTTTGAGAGGACCTAGGGACGCTAGTTAATTGACCATTTTTTGTTTCCCACCTATACTTCAAAATTTTGAGATATATGGGTTTTTATTTTTCACCTGCCCTGAGTACTACTAATGCATACTGTAGTGTACCGAATTGTAGTAATTAAGTATTTACATCGTTTTTGGGTACTCAATACTCTGGCGAAGCTACTAGATACTTTCAGAGTTGTATTCTTTTGACAAATTCCAAAAAAAAATGAACGGGAAAAAATAAATACTTTTTACAAGTACATATTTCCTGTAGATAAACGTTAATAAATCGCTATTTAATACAAAACTCTAAAGTAAAAACTATTTTTAAATGTCTTCAAGAAACTGTAAAATAAACCCAGACCATTTTTGTTTTATTTGCTGAAAAATTATTCAATCAAATCGAGGTTTTCCTATAACATAAACACTGCAAAATGCTTATTTACATTAACAAATTTCGTAAAAGCTTTAGATAAGACAAAACTAGCATTTCAATACGTATGCAGCGTGTTCCCGAGTCTTTCTGAGGCTAAACTAAAAGAAGGGATATTTGTGGGTCCTCAAATAAGACAAATTTTGGTTGATACCAAATTAGAGAGTCGATGTTGAAAATGCAGCATGGAATTCTTTTAAACTGGTTGTTCAAGAATTTTTGGGGAATAAGAAAAGTCAAAATTACAGAGATATTGTTGCGAATTTATTACATAATTTTGAACTGATGAGTGTAAATATATCCCTCAAAATTCACTTTTTATATTCTCATGTGGATTTTTCCCGGAAAACCTAAGACACATGAGTGATGAACATGGAGAGCGTTTCCATAAAGATTTGAAGTTTTTCGAGAGGAATTATCAAGGTTTTTGGGATCAGAATATGCTAGGAGACAACTGTTGAAGTGTCGTGAGGGAGAAAAATGAAAATAATTATAAAAAGAGGACTAAACACTTCATTCTTCATTTTTTTGTCCTAATTTAATGTACATTTTTACACGTTTCTTTTTTAATAAATATCTCAAAAGTTTGACGTCCAGAATTTTTTTTAATATTTTTTCCGAAGTTAGAAGACCTAAATACACAAATCCCCATATGTTTCAATTCATGAGCAAAAACCTTGTAAACTAGTGTTATTAACTAAACATAATTTATTTTACTTAAATTTTTATTTAATAGTTTTAAAATGTTTGCTTCAGTTGAATAAACTTCCCACACATTATTTTAAAGTCTGAGGTCTCAGCTTTTGAAAAATACATATATTGTTAAACAAATTCTTTCCCAAAACTTAAATATTTAGCATTATAGCAAAATACTAAAAAATTAATATTAATCATACGCCTTCTGCAACATTTTTCTTTAATTGAAATTTTTGAATATTTTAGCAATATCTTCCACTCTTTACATATAGTTATAAAATATTTAAACGTTTTAGATGATTCTTTACCTACAATTGTCTTTGTGTTGCTATGAAATATTCTTGAAAATTTAATAAGGAAAAAAATATATTTTTTTTTTTAATTTTCTTAAATTATTATAAAATTGGAAATTTCGTTTCAGTTGTAATAATTTACCATACATTGTGTTAAAATCTAAGGTCTTAGTTTTTCAAAAAGTTATATATTGTTTAACAAATTGTTGCACACAACATAAATAATTAGCAATAATGCGGTATAGTGTCTAATTAATATTAATCATACGTCTTGAAACTAAATTTTTTAAATTTAATCTTCTCTTAAATTTAACAATTTTTTTTTACTTTTTTACATATAGATATATAGTTATTAAAACAGAAGATCTAATATATGTAAATTATATTAAAATTCTAATTTATTTGTTGTATTATTCTTTACTTTGCAGCACGATGACCCACAGTTTAATGACGCTGGATATATCGGGAAACAAAATGCAGCAAATACCCTATGAAGCATTACAAAAACTACACTCTCTCACCAGGCTGGTGGCACAAAGGTAAGACAATTTAAATAAATAACAAATGAATCAATAAAAACCTTTTAAAATAGATCAGAAGAAATGTTTATAAAACTTCTCTGAAAATATGTTTTTGGTTAATGATTTCTATCATTTTCTTTAACCTGCAGAAATCACATAACTTCCTTGGATGTCAATTGGGAGGCACAGTATGATACCTTGCGTTCTTTACATCTGGCTGGCAACGATATCACAGAAGTATCACCCTCCTCGCTGCACGAAGCTTCTACAGGCCTTAACCATCCTTCCTCAGCAGCCATACAAACCATTACAAGAGATGAGAATTTAAAAGGTTCCCATTTGAACTCCAACACCATACCGGGTATGAGCCACATGGGTAATTTACATCAAATAGGCAAACCATTTAATCGTCTGCAAAAACTATTATGGCTGGATTTATCCAACAATAGGATATATCATATAACACCAAATTTCCTACCCAGAAGTCTGATAACTATAGATTTGTCGGGAAATCTATTGGCCACATTTCCCCATCAACTGTTCGAGCATTTATATGATTTGCGTATAATCTCTCTGAGAGATAATCTCTTGCGTAGTGTACAGAATAAGGAGCTTAGGCAGGTGCGCATGCATTTGGAGAAACTAGATATGGGTCAGAATTTAATAGATTTATTGGAGACGGATTGTTTTCAAACCAACTACTCGGATGTGCATATAAGAGCCTTGAATTTGGAAAAGAATTACATCAAGGAGCTGCCACGAGCAGTATTTAAGGAAATTGGTATCGTCCATTTGGTATTGGCTTTCAATATTATAGAGCGTATCCATTTGCAGGCCTTTGAGGGTATTGAGGATACCTTGGAGTATTTGGATTTGGAGAGAAACTATTTGAATACAGTGCCGGGATCGATAAGAAAATTGCAGAAACTCAAGTATTTATATTTGACTTCCAACAATATTTGTGTATTGCAGAACTTGCCCGAAAACACGGAACATTTGAGGGTCTTGTCTTTGTCGGGCAATAATTTTACCATGATTCCAGTGGTGGGTCTAAAGAACTATACTAATTTGTCTTATTTAAATATGGGCTACAATTCCATAACCGATATACCAGAAGGAATATTCCTGGTCGATGGCTGGGGCTCTAATTTGCAGACAATATTGTTAAGAAATAATAAGATAACCCATTTGCATTTGGGTTCTTTTGCTGGTTTGGATCAAATACAAGAAATATCTTTAAGTTTCAATGATATCAATATACATCATCCTATGGTGTTTGAGAATGTCTCCAGGTCTCTGAAAATATTGGAATTATCATTTGCTGTTTTTCCGGCCAGGAGCATGGAGTCCATAGATCCTTTAGATGCTTTATATCCTTTATCACAGCTAATGTGGCTGGGTTTGGATAATAATAATTTGAAGTCTTTAAACAATGAATCGTTTTCTAATATGCGGGAACTCTCCTACATAAATTTGGGTTTTAATCAACTGAAATTTCTACCCAAAGGCCTGTTTATACCCGACATACATTCCCATTTAGTGGAAATAGATTTGGGCTACAATTCCTTGGAACGCATAGCGGCCAGAACATTTTATAATTTGGGTGATTTGCAGACCTTGAACTTACAGTCCAATAAAATAAAAATCATTGAGAAAAATGCTTTCTACAATTTGGAGTTTTTAAGATACATCGATCTGTCCTTTAATAAGATCTCTAATATATCACAACAAGCTTTTACGATTCTACCCAATTTGGCTTCTCTGGATTTAATGTTTAATAATTTGTGTTCCTTCTCCTTGAAATCATTTCATTTTGTGTCCAATACCACCACTCCCTTGAAGCTAAATTTAACCTACAATCGCATAGCCTACTTTGAGGATCTATTGACTTCCTATATGTATATCTATCACTTGGATATGAGCAACAATTTATTGTCACGCACCGATAGCTTTACCAATTTGGCCAATACCTTAAGGTTCCTAAACTTGGCCAATAATGACATACAGTCCTTGGCCAATCATGCTTTTGGAGATTTGGAGTTTCTGGAAATACTCAACCTATCAAATAATAATGTAACCACTTTAAGGAGAAGAAGTTTCCAGGGTTTGAATTCTTTGCAAGAATTGGATTTAAGTTTCAACAAATTGGATCAGCTGCAGGTGGAGCAATTTTCCAATTTAAGAAAGCTACGAATACTGAAGATTAACTCCAATAAACTAAAAGCCTTACCCAGAGAAGTTTTCATGAATACCCGCCTGGAATATTTGGATATCTCGGACAACCAGTTAACTGTATGGCCTGTGCCAGCTTTCTCTGATGTCGGCTTTACTTTGCGCAGCATACAAATGTCCACCAATATGCTGGAGTACTTGGACTCTAGTATGTTTATCAATTCCCAGTTTTTGTACGACATTAATTTGAGTAACAATAAAATCACCGTCTTGCCCGACAACACCTTCAGTTTCCTCAACAATCTTACCAATCTAGATCTGTCTGCCAATCCTTTGGTCACCACCAATCTCAAGGAAATCTTTCTTCATACACCTCGCCTGCGCCGCCTAAAAATCTACAATATGGGTCTTTATATTTTACCCCAACTAAATTTACCTCTACTCTCGTATCTGGATGTCAGTGGCAATTATTTGCAGGAACTCTCCTCTTTACATGAAATGCGCCAACTAAGATTTGTTAATATCTCACACAATAAAATCGTTAATGCTTCCTGTGCCGTGGAACATCTGCCCAATTCGGTAAGGGTATTGGATTTGGCCCATAACCCCTTGAGAAGAATCTCCATACATGACATGGCCACCTTAAGGCATTTATCGGATCTTAATCTTTTAGATGTAAAAATCATTAATCCCCTAGCCTTTAGCAAGCTGAAATCCTTAAGGAAACTACAACTAACAGCCCATTCCAATTTGGCTGATATAGTATCACGCATACCAGGCCTGCAAGAGCTAAGATTACACTGCCTAGACTCGAACATAGGTCCCCAACTATTCCAGAAACTTGCCAATAACACTAAACTGCAACTGGTAGAACTGTATGGTTTGAATGTCCAGACCATATCACCCGATGCTTTTGAGGGTCTAGCGCGCAACCAGAAACTGCAAGTGAAAATATCACATACAAAAATCTCCGATCTGCCTCCGGGTATTTTTTACACTCTACGATCAGTGCCTCATTTATCCATAGATATTTCGCATAATAAAATTAATGCCTTGGCGGCGGATAGTTTTTATCCCAACAAAACGTATTGGGATACGGTGGGTACACGCAGCATTATGGGCGGTTTGGATACCTCCCAAAATCCGTTGGAGTGTGAGTGCGGTTTGGTGTGGTTCGGTCATTGGCTGAGACGCTGGCTGCGGGAGTCGGCTCAAATTAAGGTCATACAAAAGGATGACATGAAGAAAATGGTGCAGGTGAGTCAAGCAGAATTTTAGGAAATAGGTTAGGTATCAATGAATTTTATTATTTTATATGGAGTTTAAGTTTGTATTTCCTGAATAGTATCACCTAAATTTGTTTAAATTTGTAACAAAACACATTTGAGGATACAGCCAGCAAACGTATATATGTATATGTAGACCTAGATTTTTACACAACAACTACACAAAGGCCAACCAAAGTCTCAACAATGATTTCAAAGTAAAATTACTACAGTGGACTATTTTCATACACTGGAACTATGGCATTCTACAAAACTTGCATTAATGGTTTTATGAAAAACTGCAGCAATTATTTAGCATTTCCTTTCGACTATGGTTTAGCGCCTTAGCATGAATGCATATATGATCCTTTACAAGTAGTTTGTTAAATATAGTAAGTCTTTAAATCAGTTCTTGCACAGTATTGGACGTAATGCCGCAATATACATGTATTCATTTGACTATTCTAATACTAAAGTCCCATTTCTCACCGAGTGTTATTGCAACACCGGAACTTTAGTAACCCTATGGTGTATGTATAAACCATACTAATTATTAATATCTTAATGTTTGTTGTAACAGAACTTATAATTTTATATTTGAGTCCCAATAACTATGTTCTAGTTACTGATCATGCTCCTTGATAGATCAAGAGTACAATTCATGACCCGAGTGGCCCATTTTAAACCTCTCGTTCAAGGGCTGTGTATGGTACCACCGAGTCCATATGGTACCACCGAGGAACCTCGTTGCAAACAAAAATCCAACGAGTATTCAAAATTCCCCCTTGTCAATCAACCACAGCACCTAATATTTTCCTCTTAATACCGGGATTAAACGCTTCATCATCATAAGTATCCACACTTCGCCCTTATCAAGCAACCACAGCTTCTAGGATTTTCCCCTTGAAACTAATATTAAACGCTTCATCTGTCTGGTCGCAAAATATGAAACATTTCAGCAGTGAATAAAATTCGATATAATCCAGTAATCGGATTTTTCTCCTTCAAATCTTTAAGAAATATCAAATAAAGGTTCTGGTCCCACAAGGATTCTTTGCGGCCTGTTGGCCAAAGAATCTGCATGTTCTTTCTTAGAATGGCACAATATATGTGCCTCTGTAGTTCGTTCAGATATGTAATATCGGCCTTGAGTGAAAACTTATTATCTAAATAAGTAGTCACAAAATCTAATGCATCCTAAACTTAAGCTAAAATATAATTACTGAATGAATTACGATTGAATTTACAGAAATATCTCTGATAGAAGTTAAATGTAACGCCAATTCCTAAAAAGGGAGAGGCTAACAACCCTGAAAATTATCGCCCAAAAGCAATTTGTTCTGCACTTTCCAAAGTTATGAAGAGTATGGTTAACTACCATCTTGTGAAATATTTAGAGTCCAACAATTTACTCAGCGACCGGCAGTATGGCTTTCGTAGAGGACGCTCTACGGGAGACTTGCTAGCCTTCCTATCGGAAAAATGGTTTCGTTCCATACATCATTTTGGCGAAAGTAAAGTGGTGGCTCTAGATATTTCTAAAGCGTTTGATAGAGTATGGCATGGTGCGCTTTTAGCAAAAATTGCTTTTGGTGTTGGTAATAACTTCTGTCGATTTATATCGAGCTTTCTCAGAGATCGCACTATACGAGTTGTTATAGATGGAATTTCATCAAACGAGTTCAAGATCAAAGGCTCCGTCCTTTCTCCTACTCTATTTCTTATCTTTATAAACGACCTTCTACGTCAAACTTCCAACCCTATCTACTCTTTTGCAGATGACAGCAAAATTTGCCATTCATATGCATTCAATTATAGACCAAGACTGTCGGAGATTGTGGCAATGAGGCAAAATATGAATGATACGCTCAAGCAAGATCTTGTGACAATCTCTGAATGGGGTTGTGCGAATAGAGTCGATTTTAATGCACGCAAGACTCAATGTTGTATGTTAACCCACAAACGCGCAACAGATCATGTTGCTCCATATGTTTTTATGGGTGGTGTAAATATTAAGGAATCAGAAGCTGTTGATGTTATAGGCATGAGTATTCAGTGCGATGTCCGCTGGACAAAACACATTTTCCGAGTGTCGAAAGAAGCATTCAAGTGCCTTGGTTTTCTAAAACGGTGTAAGAAATACTTCACTCCATCTGATCTCCTTACTATTTACACCACTTATATCCGACCTAAAATGGAATACAACTCTCATGTGTGGGCCGGTGCTTCGAAGTCTATTTTGGAGTTACTCGACCGCGTACAGGAGAGGGCGAAGATGCTTATCTGTGACGGTAGGGTATCCAGCTCTATTGACTCACTGGAACAACGTCGCAATGTGGGTTGTGTTTCACTGTTCTACCGATACTACAATGGTATGTGCACTGCTGAAATTAGGGAACTTATTCCCGAAACCCGTAGATTTTTACGCAACACACGCTCTTCGGCAAGGGCCCATCAATTCGTTGTCGACTGGACAGTAGATCGCACAACACATTACAGGGAAAATTCGTTCTTTAGCCGTACTGTTCGCATGTGGAATAAGCTTCCTCCTGAAGTATTTCCTGTCAGTTTCAATACAGGAAAATTCAAATCAAATGTCCACAAACACTCCTCCCTCTATCCTACCTCCCATAACCTATTTTCCTAGTTCCAACACAATGCTTTGCATGAGTAGGGGTCATCCCCTGAGTGCTGGTCCAAGAAAAAAAATATGACTAAAGAATATAAACTTCAATTGAAACAAAAATACGATTAAATAAAATCTTTAGTTGAAGCTAAAAATTAGAAAAAAAAGCTAACAACTGACTTAAGAAAGACCTTCGGTTGAAACTAAAATATGGCTACATAAAAACCTACGATTGAAGCTTAATTATGATTGTACAAAGAAAAACGATCGAAGCAACAATATGGCTAAAGCAAGTCCACCGATAAAGCAAAAATATGACCAGACAAATACCTACGATTGAACCTTAAATAAAAAAGAGTTAGGTATTTGACTGAAGCTAAAATATGACGACAGGAAAAACTTCGATTAAAGTTAAAATATGACTACAGAAAAAAATAACGACTAAAGCTGAAATATGACTGAAGAAAGCCTTCAATAGAGACTAAAATAAGCCTACTAATAAATATCTAAGATTGAAGCTTCAATACGATTAAAACAATTTTTCAACTGAAGCAAAGACATGGCTAGAGAAAGGCCTACGGTTGATACTAAAATATAACTACAAAAATACCTACAATTGAAAATAAAATATGAATAAAGAAAGGCAATTTTTTGATTGAGGCTAAAATATGACTACTTAAAGACCTAAAATTTAAGCTAAAATATGGCTTATTAAAGATCTGGGGATAAGACTAAAATATAACTTTAGCAAAACCTACGATTGAAGCTAAAATATGACTACAGAAAAATCTTAATCTGAAGCTAAGATATGGCTAGAGATAGACTTACGATTCATGCTTAAATAAGACCAAAGAAAGTCTTTCGATTGAAGCTAAAATATGACTAGAGAAAGACCTTGGATTATAGCTAAAATATGACTACAAAAAGACCTTCCATTGAAACTAAATTATGGCTGTAGAAAAACTTGAATTAATTCTAAAATATGACTTAATAAACCTTCGATTGAAGCAAAGCTATGATTGCAGAAATCGTTCAAAATAAAATCGTTTATTCGTAAATCAGAAAAGGAATACCTATGTATAAAGCTAACAAATGACATAATAAAGACTTTAGGTTAAAACTAATGACTACATAAAATTCGATTCAAGCTACAATATGACTAAAGGAAGACCTTCGACTAAAGCTAAATATGACTAGAAAAAGATCATAGATTTAAGATTAAATAAAAATAAATTAAGACATTTCACTGATGATAAAATATGACGACAGAAATATCTAGGGTTAAGGCTGAAATATGGCTAAGAAAAAGACTTCCATTTAAACTTAAATACGACTAAATAAAGACCTTTAAACGAAGCTAAACATTAGGCAAGAAAGACCTAGGATTGAAGCTTAAATATAAATAAAAAACTTAAAAACTCAACCTTTAGTTGAAGCTAAAAATTATTTATGAAAGACCTACGATTGATGCTAAAATATGACTACATACCTACGATTGAAGCTAACTATAAATTAAGGAAGACATTTGATTGACGCTTAAATATGACCAAAGAAAGTCTTTCGATTAAAGCTGAAATATTACTAAAAAAAGATTTTAATTTAAACTTAAAAAATACTTTTAATTGAAGCTAAAAATTAGTAAAGAAAGACCTTCGATTGAAGATTAAATCTGACTAAAGAATGTCCTTGAACAACCACTGATGCACAAATATGACTATAGAAATACCTACGATTGAATCATAAATATGAATAAAGAAAGGCATTTGATTGAGGCTAAAATATGATAACTTAAAGACCAAATTTTTAAGCTACAGAAACATCTTAGATTAAAGCTAAATATGTCCAAAGATATGAGAGGAGAAAGCCCTACGCTTGATTCAAAAATATGACTACAGAAAGACCTACGTTTGGGGCTAAAATATGGCTAGAGAAAAAACTACAATTGATGCTAAAAATATAACTGGAGGAGAGCTGCGATTGATGCTAAAATATGACTAGAGAAAAACCTACGGATCTACGACTGATGCTAAAATAGGACTACAGAAATACCTACGATTAACGCTGAAATATGACTGAAATATTTTAGCCTTCAATTTAAACTAAAATAAGGCTAAATAAAAACCTTTAATTAAAGCTAAAATATATTAAAGAAAGATCTACGATTAATGCTAAAATATATCTTAAGGGAGATGCTAAACTGTGACTAAAGAAATTTAAGAACATTTTTTGCTTAAAGCCATAATATGACTTCAGGAGCCAATACGAATAAAGGAAAAATCTACAATTGATGCTAAAATACATAAAGACACAATAACGAATGAAGCTTAAATATAATGAACAGAGCTAAACAAATATAATTACAGAAATTCTTTCGATTAATATTAAAATATTGCTTCAATGAGAACGGATATTAAAGATATGGAAAGACATACAAATGAAGCTAAAATATGAATCTATAGAGATACATACGAAAGAAACTTAAATATGACTGTAAAAAGAACAACCATTCTAGCTAAAATATGGCTGCTAAAATGTTCATTATTATCAATTTATTTGATAGATGCAACCAGTGAGTTTTGTATGACATTTTCGCGTTCGAAACGAGATGTTAAGAACACTACACAGTTCTTTGGTCAATGAGTTTTGCTTGAAATTGTCAACGGAATTAGTCTATATTAGGAAGTCTTAAATAACAAATATCCCCTATTATGGCAGTATGGATATTTGTGTAGTGACTTAAAATATTTCCACTTAAAATACTTGCAATTCTGAATGTTGCGCGTGCAATCGACAAAAAATGGATGATATCCTTTTGAAACATTTTCTGTACGTCTTTTCTCTTGAGCTTTCTCCTGTACGAGGTCACATTGAATCAACGGCTTATACTTGGGATTTTTATTAAATTGTTGATCCTATTTTAATGCTCTAAATAGTAAGATTCTGACATCTGACCCACTTGAATGCTTAATTCGACAATTGAAAAATGTGTTTAATCAAGCAGACAATAAATTATAATGAACAGAATAACAAGAGTTTATCCCCACCATAGTGGGTACTACGGTATTCATTCGACTAATGATCGTTCGATTAATCGAATAATTTCTTACGAATAATTATTCGAACAATTTAAAAATGGCAATTTTCGAATAACGAATAATTCGAACAATTTTATGTAGAATAATCGAATAAAACTAAGAAAAGTTAATATATATTTAAATTTATTAAATTGCTTAAAATTTTTCATAATTTCAAAATTAAATAAGTAATAATGACTCACAAAAAGTGTATTGCTTCTGAAATTCGACAAATAACTAAAGACAAAGGGACTTTCAATCACTGTAGATGAGTGTTCCGATAGCTCCTTCTATAAATATATAAATATTACTGCAAGAAGTTACAATTCTAAAAACAAATCTTTAAAAAATTTTAACTTAGGACTTGAACCAATGAAAATAAAAGTTATGGAATAAAATATTTGTTATTTAGCTGGCGAAATATTAGAGGAATCGCAATTAATAATCAAAATTTTAACTTAGATTATAGTGGAGTTGAATGTGATGGAGAATGTGATTTTGAAACCGTCGTCGAAAGTGATATTGAGGATGACATTTAAATAGATGAAGGCCATGATCTTAGAATATATGTATATAAGTGACGTTATTAACCGCTTACGTAAGTGTTGCAAAATATTTAATAAATCGATTGATAAACACAAATATTGGAAACTAACGTTTTGTTGCAAGAAAAGCATGGAGTTCGTCGTATACACGATTTTGAATATCGTTGAACATCTTTGTTTAATATGTCAATAAACTTTTTGCGTTCTTGTAAATGCGTCAATCATACACTTCCTGACTTCAAATTAGCCATAATCTCTGACAATGATATCAAACTTTGGACAGATTCCCTTTATTGTGTAATTCCCCAAGACCACTTTATTATGCAAAGATACGGCAACGTTTATAGAGCTTGATGTATAATACAATTTGTTATAAATAATTTAGAAATAGTGAATAATTAATTAACTAAAGAATTAGTTACTCAAT
The DNA here is from genome assembly GCF_958450345.1 of Calliphora vicina. Lineage (NCBI taxonomy): Eukaryota > Metazoa > Arthropoda > Insecta > Diptera > Calliphoridae > Calliphora > Calliphora vicina. Next base: position 130,462,052 of record NC_088781.1, read on the forward strand.
TTAAAACCCGAATTAATAACCGACATAAAAAAGTTTTTAATACGTTTATGTTGTATTTGAATTCAGGATCATGTCCAACTAGCTAAAATTTTTTAAAGCACAACACCAAAACGGAAACTAAAGGCTTTGCTATTCAATTGTTTTGTGGATTGTTCGGGAGTTAATCTGATCAGAATATTTCTGTTGAAAATTTGATGATTGACTCTGATTTCGAATGTTTTTGAACATTATCAATACTTGAATGGTAAACTTTAACAATAACATATTAAAAAACCGAAATCAAAACTTCATTCTTTAATGTAAAAAAAAAATAAATTATTCGAATAATTCGATTAATTTTAAAAGTATGATCGAATTATTCGAACAAGTTAAAATCTCTTATTCGATTTATTCGTTTTATTCGAACAAGAGAAAAATCGAATAATTCGAATACCCTAGTGGGTACTCATAAGCACTTTCTGAATCGATCTAATGACGTACGTACGTCCGTCCCTCTGGCTGGCTGGTTGTCCATGTACTCTTTTGCGCAAAGTATGTCTAATATAGAAAGATATCACGCGGTCATAACATCGATTTCCGAAAATCACACAGGAAAAAAATTTGTTGGCACTTTTATAGAATTACGATTTGCTCATATTCAGTGTAGGGTATTATATGGTCCGGCTTGACCGACTAATCTTTCTTACATGTTTTATATTTAAGAAAAATATACTTTATTTAAAATTATTTCTTTAATTTTATTTATTTTTTTATTTTCTTTTCTTTTTTTAAACTTGTGTTAAAGCTTCCCCTAAGTTCAACTGATTTACGCGTAAGCGTTTTTTTTAATTTTATTAAAAACTTTAGTAGATGTATTCTGTAAATTGAAATAAATAAATGTTTTCTGTTTCTTTTCTTAATGTTTTTTATAGAGAGCTCGAGCTAATACCTGCCATGATCCCACCTCTGGCAAACAATTGCCCATATTGGAAATCTTTCCCGAAGATTTGCTGTGTCAGGCCAGTGCTTTAAGTAGTTCCAGTGAGAAACTATTTCTCATATCATTTGTGGTGATTATAGTGCCATTATTTGGTATGACACTTTGATAATCTTAAAATTATTGGAAAAAATACTATAAATAAAGCTTTAATTTAACAAGCCAATAAAGCAAACAAGTGTAAATTTTCAAAAAAAAAAATAACTTAAAATTGTAATAAAACCAAGATTTAAAACCAAAAAGAAACCTAAGATTTTAAGTTAAAATTTAAAGAAAAAAACTCCCCCAGTGTATTTATTGTATAAATTAGGATTTATAAAAAAAAATGGAAACAAATGCTACAGTGTACAGTTTAAAAAAATAAATATAATTTAAAAAAAAGAAATAAAGAAAATTGTTAAAGTTTTATACCCCCCTTAAAATTAAGTAAAGTTACACTCAATGATTATATATAGTAATTAACTAAGTAATGTTATGCCATTTAAGGAATTTATTTCATAAGTAATTTAATTATTATTACAAATAATACAAAATAATAATGAAAATGAAAAAAAAAATTATCTAAATAATACAGAATAAAAGGGCCATTGATTCCTAAAATACTTATTGTATTGTAAAACAATATATATATAAATATACAGATATAAATAAATAAATAAAATATATTAAATATAATTATCTAAAACAAACACTTAATTATAATTAAAAGTAATTAGTTTATAAATAAATATTAAATAATTTAGTTACCAAAGGAAAACCAAAACTTTAGCCAAGCATACAAATAATAAATAGCAACCATATAGAAATTACAATTTGCAAGAAGTATATTTAACAACCAACTTGAAAAAAACAGAACTAAAAGAATTATTATAAATATTATATAAATAGTTATAACTATAAATAAACTAATAAAAACAATTCTCTTAAACACCTAAATATACAGGACAGTGTACAGCAAGAAGTGTATGTTAATTTATCATAGAAAACTTTAACAACACAGCAACGTTTTAAATATTGTAAATTAGAAATAAGTTTATTTTAAATTAGCAGTAATTGGTTTTAATAATCAAGGCAAAATTGTATAAGAAATTATGTTTTGTAAATTCCAAATTAATTGTTATTTTTTTATCCTTCGCCAGGAGTGGCAATTTTCTACATTTTTCATTTGCGACCCCACAAAATATATATATTCTGGATGGTTATAGATAGCGGAGTCGTTATAGCCATGTCCGTCTGTCCGTATGTTTGTGGAAATCCACTTTCCATAGCCCCCAAATAACTTACATCTTAAATGATTCATGCATCAATATATTCGGTTCGGTTACTATTTAAAACCGAGAATATCGGCCCACAAATGGCTGAGATATAAGGAAAAAACCCGGACATTCTCGATTTTTGGCCTATTTTTGATCTATATCTGGATTACTAAGTCATTATAAAATGATGGATATCTAATGATAGATATTTCAAAGTCCTTTGCAACGACGTATATAAGTCTATAGTAAGTTGGACCTACAATCGGTCAAAATCGGGAAAATTATTTTTTAACCAGAATTTTTTTCATAAAAAAAATTTTTTGTCATAATTTTTTTAAAAAAATGTTAAAACAAATTAAAAAAAAATTTATTTAAAAAATTTTTTTTTAAAAACAATTTAAAAAAAAAAATTTAAATATTTTAAATATTTTAAGGTTAAAATATTTAAAATTTTTATTTTAAAGTATAATTAAATTAATTTTGTTTTTCAAAATTGTTTTTAAAAAAAAATTTAAAAATTAATTTTTTTTTAATTTGTTTTAACAATTTTTTTAAAACAATTTAAAAATAATTTTTAAAAAATTTTTTTTAAAAACAATTTTGAAAAAAAAATTAATTTTGTTTACCTTAAAATATTTAAAATCTTTATTTTAAAGTATAATATGGTCAATGGTATATAAGATTCGGCACAAGCGAATTTGGTCAATGGTATATAAGATTCGGCAGAGACGAATATAGCTCTGCTACTTATTTTAACTAAATTTTGTATTTTCAAAATTGTTTTTTAAAAAAAAATTTTAAAAATTATTTTTCTTTTTTAATTTGCTTTAACATTTTTTTAAAACAAATTAAAAAAAATAAATTAATTTTTCAAAATTATTTTTAAAAACAATTTTGAAAAATATTTAAAATTTTTATTTTAAAGTATAACTTGGTCAATGGTATATTAGATTCGGCACAGATGAATATAGCTCTGTTACTTATTTTAACTAAATTTTGTTTTTTCAAAATTGTTTCAAAATTTTTTTAAAACAAATTAAAAAAAAAAAATTTATTTTTAAAAATTTTTTTAAAAACAATTTTGAAAAAAAAAAATTTCATTTTGTTTACCTTAAAATATTTAAAATTTTTATTTTAAAGTATAATTTGGTCAATGGTATATAAGATTCGGCACAGACGAATATAGCTCTGTACTTATTTTAACTAAATTTTGTATTTTCAAAACTGTTTTTAAAATTTTTTTTTTAAAAAATATTTTTTTTATACCCTTCACCTTCGTGAGAAAGGTATATATAAATTTGTCATTCCGTTTGTAATTTCTACATTTTTCATTTCCGGCCCTATAAAGTATATATATTCTGGATCCTTATAGATAGCGGAGTCGATTAAGCCATGTCCGTCTGTCTGTTGAAATCAATTTTCTGAAGACCCCAGATATCTTCGGGATCCAAATCTTCAATAATTCTGTCAGACATGCTTTCGAGAAGTTTGCTATTTAAAATCAGCAAAATCGGTCCATAAATAACGGAGATATGAGCAAAAAACCAGGACAACCTCGATTTTTGACTATTTTTGATCTATATCTGGATTACTAAGTCTTTAATATAGACAATATGGATATCTAATGATAGATACTTCAAAGTCCATTGCAACGATGTAGATAAGGCTATAGTATGTTGGACCTACAATGGGTCAAAATCGGGAAAAATATTTTTTGACCCGAATTTTTTTTCATCAAAAAATTTTTTTTGTCATAAATTTTTTTTCCAAAAAAAAAAAAAATTTGAAAATTAAAAAACAATTTTGAAAAACAATTAAAAAAATATACAATTTTTTTTCACCTTTCGGTGCCGGTTCTTGGCTGTTGCAACCATCTCCGAACGGTGCCAATTTTCAAGCCATAGAGAAATATATATAGAGAGGAAACCAATTATGAAAAAAAATTCCCCGGGAGTTTTTTCCCTTTTCTCATTTTTCCTATTCAAATTCTATGTTAAAAAAACGAAAAAGGAAAAAACTCCCAGGGATTTTTTTTCATAATTGGGCTGATAGTTTCCGCTCTATGTATATTTCTCAAAGTCTTGAAAATTGACCAGATTATCGATTTCGATATCTTTTCTGCTGATTTTATGTTATAGTAATTCGAATTGGTATGTTTTTAAGTCAGGAAGTCGTCAAGTTTCGTGTAACCAAAAGGATATTTACTCGTTAATATTAATCACTGCAAATCCAGCACTTGTTAAAAATTTTTTTTTTAAGAACTGAAAGTCTGGATTTTACCTTTACAAAACTTTTAAAGGAATATATAATATAATATATTTCTCTACTTTTAAAGAGTTTTACCACTGTGTAATGTATTTGGCAGTAGTGAAATATTTCGGTTCTGAGCTCCTATTTTGGAATATATTTTCCTTCATATATACTTTCCGTATTCCAGTTTTTTTTTATGTTTTTTAATTTAATTAAAAAATAATAAATATTATGTTTTTTAAATAAAAATTGTTTAGTTTAAAAAGACAATCGTGATACTAATTGTAGAACAAAAACCTAAAACTATTAAACTAATAGTTTTAATAGTTTAAATTAAAAAAATAAACTAAAAACACATAAATATTAAACTATATAATAAATTACTTTAAGCAAATTACACTATATGAATAGTAGTAGAAACTATAAAAGAATTTAGCATCTTGTATAAAAAAAACGGAAAAAATATTTAAATTTATAATTTTTTTTTTAATTTTTCTATGTTAAAAAAAATTTTATTTCAAAGTTCTTAGTTAAACATATTTTGTAAAAATGTTATTAAAATTTTTTTTAGCTCAATTTAAGTCCTTCAATATTTTAATTCACTTGTTTTATTAATTTTAATATATATTTATTATTTGTATATATTAAATATATTAACATAATATTAACAAAAAAGTCCAATTTTAAAAACATAGCTAAATTAAAACAGCAATTAAACATAATTAACAATATACTGAAATATTAAAATAAAAGAACTGATGCATTTATAATAAATTGAATGATATTATTACAGATTTTAACTTAAAACTAAAGATTTTGTTGGAAAGTGTTCATTTTTTATTCAGATTAATAAAAACTAATAATTTTAAAATCTAATATTTATAACTATAACAAATCTAATGATGATTAAGGGACTTTCGCTACAAGATTATTAAAAACTAAAGCATGCTTTTGGGGTTTATTATAAATACTGTCTGTCATTTCAAATAATATGTAGATTAAAAAAAATTTTAATTTTTATTGCTAACTAAATGTTTTTTAAGTTAAAATTGGTATATTTCTACTTCCTTTTAATCTTGCATCACTGCTAAACTTCTTTGCAATGCAGCCCTAAAAGTATGCTAAACATATTGGACCCCTAACATCTGATCCTACCAATAGAACTTAAATTCTTCAAATATAAAACCAAATAATTACAAGTCTCTAAATTAAAATTATTTTTATTCATGATCTAAATTTTAAATTATTTTATTCAATATTATGAATTTTCTATAAATTTTTGTATTAATTTTAAACTCAGTTGTTTTGATTTCATTTACATATATTGTATGTGGAACATTTAAAACTAAAATTCACATCAAAGCAAAACTATTAAATTGCATTTAGTTTATTTTCTATTATAAAACTTTTTTTTTAGTAATTAAAGGCAAACACTTTGTATATAATAATGACACAATATAATGAGATATAAATTACACGAATTTTTAACCAAACCAAAAAAAAAAAAACAGAAATAAAATAAAACTAGTATATATAATTAAAAACGAAATGAAAGCATGTGAATAATAATTATAAATTATAAAATAATAAATGAAAAAGAAGAGAAAATAAACAAGGAAAAATAAAATGGAAAATATTAAACAAATTGTGGTGTTTTTATTTTAAAATTAAGGTCACAACTAAAACTCAGGAGTTCAAAGAAGATTTCACAGAAATTTAAGGATTTCTGCAGACCAGATAGGCATCTTAAATTGCCTTATCCTGCTAATTTCTTTTCTGAAAATAAGCAACTTCGTATTTGTGATCTTGTTCTAGTTTTGTTCAGTTCTAGTTCAGTTCTAGTTCAGTTCTAGTTCAGTTCTAGTTCAGTTCTAGTTCAGTTCTAGTTCAGTTCTAGTTCAGTTCTAGTTCAGTTCTAGTTCAGTTCTAGTTCAGTTCTAGTTCAGTTCTAGTTCAGTTCTAGTTCAGTTCTAGTTCAGTTCTAGTTCAGTTCTAGTTCAGTTCTAGTTCAGTTCTAGTTCAGTTCTAGTTCAGTTCTAGTTCAGTTCTAGTTCAGTTCTAGTTCAGTTCTAGTTCAGTTCTAGTTCAGTTCTAGTTCAGTTCTAGTTCAGTTCTAGTTCAGTTCTAGTTCAGTTCTAGTTCAGTTCTAGTTCAGTTCTAGTTCAGTTCTAGTTCAGTTCTAGTTCAGTTCTAGTTCAGTTCTAGTTCAGTTCTAGTTCAGTTCTAGTTCAGTTCTAGTTCAGTTCTAGTTCAGTTCTAGTTCAGTTCTAGTTCAGTTCTAGTTCAGTTCTAGTTCAGTTCTAGTTCAGTTCTAGTTCAGTTCTAGTTCAGTTCTAGTTCAGTTCTAGTTCAGTTCTAGTTCAGTTCTAGTTCAGTTCTAGTTCAGTTCTAGTTCAGTTCTAGTTCAGTTCTAGTTCAGTTCTAGTTCAGTTCTAGTTCAGTTCTAGTTCAGTTCTAGTTCAGTTCTAGTTCAGTTCTAGTTCAGTTCTAGTTCAGTTCTAGTTCAGTTCTAGTTCAGTTCTAGTTCAGTTCTAGTTCAGTTCTAGTTCAGTTCTAGTTCAGTTCTAGTTCAGTTCTAGTTCAGTTCTAGTTCAGTTCTAGTTCAGTTCTAGTTCAGTTCTAGTTCAGTTCTAGTTCAGTTCTAGTTCAGTTCTAGTTCAGTTCTAGTTCAGTTCTAGTTCAGTTCTAGTTCAGTTCTAGTTCAGTTCTAGTTCAGTTCTAGTTCAGTTCTAGTTCAGTTCTAGTTCAGTTCTAGTTCAGTTCTAGTTCAGTTCTAGTTCAGTTCTAGTTCAGTTCTAGTTCAGTTCTAGTTCAGTTCTAGTTCAGTTCTAGTTCAGTTCTAGTTCAGTTCTAGTTCAGTTCTAGTTCAGTTCTAGTTCAGTTCTAGTTCAGTTCTAGTTCAGTTCTAGTTCAGTTCTAGTTCAGTTCTAGTTCAGTTCTAGTTCAGTTCTAGTTCAGTTCTAGTTCAGTTCTAGTTCAGTTCTAGTTCAGTTCTAGTTCAGTTCTAGTTCAGTTCTAGTTCAGTTCTAGTTCAGTTCTAGTTCAGTTCTAGTTCAGTTCTAGTTCAGTTCTAGTTCAGTTCTAGTTCAGTTCTAGTTCAGTTCTAGTTCAGTTCTAGTTCAGTTCTAGTTCAGTTCTAGTTCAGTTCTAGTTCAGTTCTAGTTCAGTTCTAGTTCAGTTCTAGTTCAGTTCTAGTTCAGTTCTAGTTCAGTTCTAGTTCAGTTCTAGTTCAGTTCTAGTTCAGTTCTAGTTCAGTTCTAGTTCAGCTCTAGTTCAGTTCTAGTTCAGTTCTAGTTCAGTTCTAGTTCAGTTCTAGTTCGGGTTCTTCTTCAGATTCTATGAAATTTCTAGTTCAGGTTCTATTTTAGTTCTTGTTCATAACTATTTAATTTCTAGTTCAGTTCATATTTATCCCAATAGTAAAATCTATGTGCCAAAATAATGCCTGTTTACACATATTTCAAATTAAGCTATTTAACCACTAAATGTCTACTTTATTTTTTCCTTATGTTTGAATCCAAAAATTACAAAATAAGCCCCAATTTACGTTAATTTCTACACCAAAAATATGCTTTACTCACGTTTGAAAATGAGACAACTATATGGCCAAAAAGGTCAGACAAATGAGCACATGAATTCCAGATGTGCACAAGCCATACAATTTTTGAACTCATTTAAAATCGCATTAAAAAGCAAAAGCGAAACAAATCTAAATGTTTGTTAAATTTAAGCTCATACACAAATTAAGCTCACTGAAATATTATAAACACAAATCATGAGTTTACAGACTTACACTGAAACATATCAACTGATAAATACTTTCATATGCTTTAGCCATCCTACACCCTCATATTTTTTTTACCACTGAAAAAAGGATTTGTTCATAACCTTTTTACTCTTGTCGTCGCAGCTTTAATTTTACTCTTTACAAACATCCACACGCTCAGACATGCATACATTATGTATGTATTTTTATAAAGAAACCTCAAAAATGTTTTTAAAACGTCCTTTTTGTTTATATATTTACAACCGCCCCTTAAAGTATGCTATGTTGAAAAAGCAAGAGTTTAAAACTGAACTAGTTGAAAGGAAAAATGTTGTGTGTTATTTGTTTGATAATTTTCTCGGTAATCTCTTCTTCAAAAGAGTCATATTTATGTTAATATACATTTCACTTATTTCAGCAGTTCATTTTGGGGTTTTTTGCTTAAGTAATTTTTTACTTTTTTTAATTTTTCTTATTAAGCCTTAATGTAGGCAATAGAATTTGCATATTCATGTATGATTATACTTTTTGGTTGGTTTTGAATGGCAAGTTCAAGTTTTCAGTTCGATGGAATTGTGTGTTTGTAATATTTTCTTTGAAATTATTAATTAAGTATAAAGAGATAAAAAACAAAATAAATATAAATTAAAATTTTACAGAAATATGTATAAATTTACTTACATAATTGATTAAATTTGTCTTTGAGTATAAATAAGTATTAAAGATAATTGAAACATGAGGTCATATTTCATAAATAAATATATGCTAGACATATTATTATATATTTCAATAATAAATTAAGTTGATTTCTAAATATACAGTTTTTTAAATAAGTAATTTTTTCCCATTTTTGTCCTGTTCGACTTACAATTAAAATGTTGTTGGAAATTTGCATATCTATAACTCAAATAGTTTGAATCCGTATGTAATAGGGTTTCCAATATTTTGTAATTTTTGGATTAATATAGAATTGCTAAAAAGAAACTAACCCAGAAATCCTTTGCTGCTAACAAACCACTTAAAACAGATGGATGTACGGATAGAGTATCTACTTAATGTAACCGAAAACTATAAATACTAGTCACAATCTATGTGATTGCATTCAACACATTGCTAGGGACAATATATCCGCAGGCTTCCCAGAATCTCTTGGAATTATGGAGGCTATTGTGTCCCTGAAAAATAACAAAGCTCCAGGACCGGATAATTTTATCTTCTGAACTATTAAAAGCATCAAAAGTAATTAGAGCTAAATTTATTTATGTAACAAGAAAGGACTTATTATTAGTATAATAAAAAAGGAGACTAGTCACAATGCATTCGATACGCTTTCCCATTCAACCATATGGAGTACGCTAGCATGCAAAGTTACCCCATAAACAGAAATAATTGATATTGTCAAAGACCTACCTCACAACGCATTCTTTAGAATTCTTCATCATGGATGTATTAGTGACTCATTCAGAATTAAAACTGGAGGGAGACAAGTCTTCTGTCGCCCATACTTTTTAATATCGTCCTGGACAACACAAAGAGAAGAGCCTCATGTGAACAGAGGGGAATAACTTGGGGATTAAACAGATGGCTAGAAGATCTCGACTATGCCGGCGACATATGTCAACTATGCCAAAAGTATTGGTCTTCTCGAGACAAAACCATTTATGTATTATACTTTAAGATCCGAATGATATAAGGAAAAAATTACATTCTTCAAAAAAAACATTTGTTTAAAACTGCCTTGCAAAAATACTGTTACGTTATTACCTTTTCAAAATGGTGGACAAAATTATGAAAATCGGTATCTTCAGAATTTAGAAAAACTAAATTTTTTCGGAAGCTGACAATCTGCTCTCCTCCAATACGAATGGGTTTTTCAATTGGACATTTCGTTTTCTCGACAGATGCGCCAGAAGTTCAACAAATTTTGAATCATATTTTCGTTAATTTTTTTTTAATATTTTACTGCTTTACTAAATTAGATATATCTCAATGGTTTTACCATATAGAAATTCATACTTCAAAACATAGATAAACATTGATATAGGCTTTTATTAAATGTATATCTTATATTTATGGACCTCTCCATTTTCCTGTTATAGTCCTTTAAACTGGGTTCTCAAATATACTTATATTTTTTTTTTCGTCCAATGACTATATACATCATTTCAAGAAACTTCTGGGCAGTGTTGCCAGGAGCTGGCGAAAAAAGAAGCTATATTGGCTTCAAAAAAAGGCCAGAAAAAGCTAAACCGCTTTAGAAAAAAAGCCAAAAAAAGCTAAAATATTATAAATTAAGAATTTTGGTTTATATTTATTTTTAAATAAAAAATTAGAAAATATGTTCATAAAATTCATCTGCTTTACTTAAAGGAAGTACTAAAAAGTTAAATACTAGATTAACCATGTCAGAAAATGGACATTGTTGGTTCTATATTTGTCCATTTGTAGTTTAATATATTCTGCCCCTGAGCCTTAAGCTTCGTAATTTTATTAGCACTTTAATTTTTCACTATCAATATGACATAATATATTTTTTTTGGTTTTACTACTTTATTATCAACGGGAAAAAAATTGATTTTGCGTAGAGTTTTCATATGGTAATCTTTGTCGCAATTGCTCAATTAGTTTAATTTGTCGTATTATTTTTGTCATAATCTTCACTAATTAAAACGTTCTTTATTTTATCTCTCATTCATCAAACTAGTATGAAAAATGTGTCAAAAACATTAAACAATTTTCAATTGGCGACGATAATGGATCAAATTCCTTGAATTTTAAATCAGAAAACAGCAAATGATTTATTTACTTTTTGTACTTTGTGCAATACTGGTTTTAAAAAAAAAAAATGGTACGCCAAATTATAATCAGTGTATTAATTACTTAAAAGTTTGGCTTTTTAGAATTGCTGGTTTGACGAAATTAAAACAAAATGGGATTTAACTCGAAGCATAGATCCACAAGACGTTTAACGGCTATTGATCGCCATCGAGTATCACAAGCCTTCAAGAGTTTGTGGGGCTCTTGTCCATTATATAATGATTAATATAATGTGTAATAACAATTTTGTCTTGAAAGAGAATTTGCTAGACATTTAAGCTTTCAGATTTAAAATACTCTATTTCATTTTGAACCACTTGATATTGGCAATTGTTATTTGTTCTTTTAATACTGCACAATTCTTGAGTATGTTGAAAAGCTAAATGAAAATCAGTAATGAATTAAAATGAAAATGGTTCACAAATATAAATTTAGCCTTTTTATTTACTCTTTAGTCTCGAAATTTTTAGCCTTTTTTAATTTCAAAAAAGGCTATTTTGAAATTAAGAAAAGGCTAGAAAAGAGCCTTCGTGGCTTTTTTCTAGCCTTAAAAACCAAAATTTCGAGGCTAAAGAGGCTAAAAATTAGTATATGGTTATATTTTTTCCTGTTGCACTGTGAAATTAGAAAGCTGAAAATTACGAGGAATTAGTTATAGACATTTTAATTAGCTTTAAAAATCTTGTACGAAATATTGGCATACAAATGCACAGTCATTTAGAAAAGTTTCTTGGAAATCTTGTATTGTATAGCGAAAAACAAGAAAAACAAAATGATGGCAGATTTATGTTGGAGTATCACACAAAAGTGTCTTAAGTCTTGATTCAGTAAAACTTCTACTACGAATCTCATACCAAGTGCTCTTATTAAGCTATAAACTGTTCATAATTCTCTATAAACTAAACATTTTATTTGGCATTTAAGAAAATTGTTGTAGTTCATATTATGCTTTCATAATAAACTTTTAACTGGCCTCCAAGCAATAGTTAAACAAATTTTCACATATAAGTGGTAAGTAATTGCTCTGGGAATGTAATAATTAAGTGACAACGGGGAATCTAAAAACTACCACAACAAAATAAAAAACGCTTATGTAGACAGCAAGAACTCTGCATACCGCAAATGCAAGTTAACTTAACAACTATACTAACATACAACCAAACTACAAGAGTCAAGATAACAAATAGCAAGTAACTAAAAGAGTTTGCAAAAAAAGCTAACTGTATTAAAAACCAGCCATTGTTAAGTGACCCTCATATGTGACCTTACTTTGTTAAAACTTATATAAAAAAAACTTGGAAAACATGAAAAGTAGCTGTAAAGAGGGCTTAAACACAATGTTGAAATACACACTTACTTTACAAAGAAAGAAAAAAAGGAAGTTGCAGCTTATAAAACAGCTAGCAGTAGGTAAGTTTAAGTAGAGGAAAGTGTTAAGGAAAAACTTCCAATTGAGCACTTAATAAGAATAACAGCAGGTGATATAAACAACATTATAAAGAATAAGTTTCTTATTTTGAGTAATAGATTAAGTAACAAGACTAAGTATAGAGGGTGAAAAACTTGCATGCTGCATAAAGCCTTTAGGATATGCAACAGAAAATGTGTTTGAAATTAAATGATTTGTTTGCTTTAAAATTATTGAGAAATCTATGGCATTTACTTTTCCTGCATAAATGATGTCTTAAAAAAAATGTAGCTTAGCAAGCGTATAACGTGTTCTTTTCAAAAAATATTGCCCGAAAATCCCCAAAAGTATACTATATATATATTTCACCCTCAAATTTATCAAAGGGTTGAAAAGGCTGCACTTTTTAAACAGCTTTTCCTGTTATTGTTTTTGAAATTCGTTTGTGTTAATGAATAGTTTTGTATTAAAATAGATAGCAAAACTTCATAAAAGAAAATTCTCGGAACAATGTCCGTTAGGGCAGTCGTAATTCTCATAATGCCGATGGATAAAGATTAATTCTAGTCATCACTACTTGGTATTCCGATTTCAAAGTTCCTTTAATTGCTTTATCTACCATTTGAATGATAAAGCACTGATCCAAATTGTCATGCTTCAATTTAACACCTTGAGCTTTTGATATGAAATGATTGATAATTGATCTTTCTAATGGAAAGATAGCGAAATGTTATATATTTTTAAGAGCACTTAGGGTCAAAATGAATGTGTTTTTCGTGATATTAAAAGTTCAGGGTCATTTGGATCCCAAGTGCTATTAATGATTAATTTTCATTTTTATACTGTTATTGTAAATACTAGACTTCATGTTATATTTTTCTTAAGTTTCATCAAAATCGACCCAAAAATATATAACATTTCGCTATCTTTCCATTAGATATTCCAAATATTGAAAAATTTGACCTTTGACCTTCACGGTTAAGGGTTAACGTTTTCCGATTTTAGGAAAACTTTCAGAATATATTTAGAATTACCTGGACTATACTATTTTGAACAGATTTTGCTTAAAATTAATAACAGTAAGGAAATTGGGCTCATTCGCCAAAATATGGCCAAAAATTTGTTTTTCTCGAAAATCGCAAAATTTATATCGCAGGTACGGAAAAACTATAGGAGGTATTGACATACTTTTTTTCACAATTTTATTCCCCATTATGTTGACAATAAATCCCCAAGTGATGATCAAAAAATTCTGAAATTTGTTTAACAAAATTTTTAAAAATTTGAAATTGGAGTTTTGAAACTGCCGTTAAAAAAAATATTTTTTTTTGGTCATACCTGGGAATAGGTTAATGGTATCCTACGAAGACAAAAACTCATATACAAGTAAATATGTATACATTTTAAGTAAAAATAACCTCTTATTTTAATATTTCTCAAAATATGTTAATTTTGTTCATACGTTTCTTATTCTAGTGGCCTGAGACACGTTATGGCCTGGCGATTTTTTAATAACTTTAACATTTTTTAACCAATTTTTGTGTTTTATGTCTTATTAGAACGAAAATTACGTACACATATCGATTCTTTTAAATTAAATTGCAAAAGTAATATTTTAATGGCAAAATTTTAACAAAAACTGAAAAAATTGAATTTTTTCCCCTTGTAAATGCACCACAAAACTAAATCGCAAGTCGGCACGGGTTGCAATCATGATAGAAAGACAAAATTTCATATTTAACTATAGTTTTATATATATAAAAAAATTAGAGGGTATGCGTTCCGAAATTCCAAAAAAAAAATTTTTGGGACACTCTAATGTACAGTGTAAATCTCTTGAATTTGAGAATGTCTCGGCTCTGAACATTTTTTAATAATTGTTTACAAGTACTTCTTTTATACAAAATGTCAAGGAGTCGATCAAAAGAATATTATAAAATCTTTCCAAAATTTTAATAATAAACGGGTTTTTTAAGGACGACAGAACTTGCGAAAGGGCTAAATGTCAAACGAACTGTCCTACTGCGCTCACTTTTTGACATTTATAATCAGTATACTCTGGCAAATCATTATAAATAATGTACTTCAAAAATCAGTTATTGATTCCCGCAACTTATTGATGACTGTTTTATCGCAAAATTGCGTGCAGGCATGAGGCTCATTTTTGGATTAACTGGTTTGTTAATAAACAAAACTGCAGAGTAAAACCAATCCACAACAAAGCCTACAAACTTCATTACATCCAGAAAATGCATCTTATTTCTTCAAAAATGAAGCCTAAGCTCGCGTTGCGGTCAATGGAGATCGTTACTGAGCCATGATCAATGAATTTTTGTTTAAAAATATGAACTAAATTTATCGAGACGTGAACTGATTTATTGAAATCAAAATTTAGCTCTAACTTGATTACGAGAAATGGATCTGTCAATTGGCCTCCAAGGTGGAGAGATTTAAAAAAAACACACTTTAGAAGTAGCCATAACTTTTCCAGAGCGACCTCAAATATAAAGATTGGTGGTTTAATTAATTAATACTAATTACTAAATGTTAATTTAGCATACTGCAAGTATAACTCATATACGTGAAGATAATTTTGGAGAAAAAAAATTAGCGCAGTTTTTATCAGTACATTTTCACGTATGTCCCATTAATTAATAAATATTTCGTAAAATGTGGCTTATACAACAAAATTGTAAATTTTTTTTGGAGCTAAAAATGGTTATAACTTTAAAAATTTCCTCCATGACTTTGGAAATTTCTACACTAATCGATATAGAATTTCAAGCACTACATTGTACAGAAATATCGAACCACTTTTTTCGACTCAATCTTTTTATATAAATCGTTGAAACTTTAAATTCAATTTCCCAAAAAAAATTGATTGGACTTACGTGGTTTGCCCTTGCTCAGGTCTATAAAAACATAGCGGCAAGTGCTATTTAATAGTTACTGTGAGTAATGTGAATTGGAAAATTAATATATCAATATTTCACCATATCCTGACCAAGTCTGTTCATAGTATCGGACATCATATACGAACGATTTCATTAAAATTCCTTTACGAATCCAAAAAGAATCGAATTTGAGAAAATTTGTAACTTTTGTATTTTAGGCAGAAGAACAGCTATTCCTCGTTGTTTTATATTGGGTGTATGACTTAAAAATGTGGGATTTTTTTAACTGTTTAGCTTTTATTTTGTTTTTTATGACCTTGTCGCATCTTTATGGCAACATATGAATTTCGAGAGACTGCTAATCTCAGGTACTCTGTTAGGAAATGAAGCGTATCCCAGAGATTGCGTTCTGCATTGATCGAAACAAATAGTCTGGACTATTAAGCGGGTGAAGCAAAACTTCCCAACTACTTAATTCGGTACAAATTTATTCGATTTTTAAATTAAATTTTTTTTAGAATTTTGAAATTTTAGATGTTTTTTAAAGCTTTTTTAACGATTTTAAATTAAACCAAGTTTGCATCACTGGTATAATCGTTATAGTTTGTTTTTTACAAAATCAAATTCAGATACGGAAAGAGCATTAAAGATTTATCGCGGACTGAGTAATCTATTTTCCGGATAGCAAGAGTTGCATAAGCAACTTAAAAATCCAAAATCGCAAAGTTTAATGACAAATTATTTTGCAAGAAAAGAAATAATTTAAGCCCCTAAAAATTCTTTGATGTTGTCCCCTATTCATTAGATTAATTAATGATATTTTACTATATGATGACAATAAGATTATATCATCTAATGATGAAAGTGACGTTGAACCAATTCCAAAAGATGCAGACAATTATTCAGTGATTCAGAATAACCATACAGAATTTCCTGAAAAATAGTTCTAGCACATTTTTTTTGGACCATTTTCACTTTATCTATAATTAATGAATTAATATTATATTTTGGTTTATTTTTTTTTAACGTATTTTGTTTTTATTGTTTAAGTAAATTAAATAAATATATTTTTGTTGATTTTTTTTTGCTATTTTGTTCTAATTTTTTAATTAAAATTTGAATTTATGCGGTTTTACAGAATTTTGGAACGAATCATTAGTTTTTGTATGAAGCTAGAGTATTGTTTAATGCGAATTCAATTTATGCGAATTTTTTGGAACGCATCTATTGCATAAAACGAGACCTGAGTGTACAGAGAATTAACTTAGCGCCATGGATATTTGGCGGTTGCCCGGTCTTCGTATAAGATCTCTTACGCTTTGAGTTATTATAATAAATATGGTACCCAACTTTCCGTGCTTTTGACTGAATCCTGTTGCTAGCAAATATTTTTATATTTCTGTTTGAGCAGCAATTTGCAAGCTCTTGATAAGTTTTACAACAATATTCATTGAGAAATGCCCCAATTCTCGGTCTTCAAACTTATTTGGCCGGCATGGGTGATCACCACTTCCGAACCACTTCAAAATCCGCACTTCTGAACCACACAGACAATCTTTCACACGATGAAACCGATAAAATATACGCAACCTATTGTAAAACTCGCATTTTTAAGTAACACACGGTTTATATGATGATCGGTACATAAATAGTCATAGCTCTCATATAAAATCCACTTCCCATAATTTTTTTGACGAGCATCTCCTAATAATAATAGAATTGAACCATAATTTAACAAAAGTAAGTTTCATATACAATAAATCACATCTCCGAATCTCTAGTTCTGTTCTAGTTCTGTTCTAGTTCTGCTCTAGTTCTGTTCTAATTCTGTTCTAATTCTGTTCTAGTTCTGTTCTAGTTCTGTTCTAGTTCTGTTCTAGTTCTGTTCTAGTTCTGTTCTAGTTCTGTTCTAGTTCTGTTCTAGTTCTGTTCTAGTTCTGTTCTAGTTCTGTTCTAGTTCTGTTCTAGTTCTGTTCTAGTTCTGTTCTAGTTCTGTTCTAGTTCTGTTCTAGTTCTGTTCTAGTTCTGTTCTAGTTCTGTTCTAGTTCTGTTCTAGTTCTGTTCTAGTTCTGTTCTAGTTCTGTTCTAGTTCTGTTCTAGTTCTGTTCTAGTTCTGTTCTAGTTCTGTTCTAGTTCTGTTCTAGTTCTGTTCTAGTTCTGTTCTAGTTCTGTTCTAGTTCTGTTCTAGTTCTGTTCTAGTTCTGTTCTAGTTCTGTTCTAGTTCTGTTCTAGTTCTGTTCTAGTTCTGTTCTAGTTCTGTTCTAGTTCTGTTCTAGTTCTGTTCTAGTTCTGTTCTAGTTCTGTTCTAGTTCTGTTCTAGTTCTGTTCTAGTTCTGTTCTAGTTCTGTTCTAGTTCTGTTCTAGTTCTGTTCTAGTTCTGTTCTAGTTCTGTTCTAGTTCTGTTCTAGTTCTGTTCTAGTTCTGTTCTAGTTCTGTTCTAGTTCTGTTCTAGTTCTGTTCTAGTTCTGTTCTAGTTCTGTTCTAGTTCTGTTCTAGTTCTGTTCTAGTTCTGTTCTAGTTCTGTTCTAGTTCTGTTCTAGTTCTGTTCTAGTTCTGTTCTAGTTCTGTTCTAGTTCTGTTCTAGTTCTGTTCTAGTTCTGTTCTAGTTCTGTTCTAGTTCTGTTCTAGTTCTGTTCTAGTTCTGTTCTAGTTCTGTTCTAGTTCTGTTCTAGTTCTGTTCTAGTTCTGTTCTAGTTCTGTTCTAGTTCTGTTCTAGTTCTGTTCTAGTTCTGTTCTAGTTCTGTTCTAGTTCTGTTCTAGTTCTGTTCTAGTTCTGTTCTAGTTCTGTTCTAGTTCTGTTCTAGTTCTGTTCTAGTTCTGTTCTAGTTCTGTTCTAGTTCTGTTCTAGTTCTGTTCTAGTTCTGTTCTAGTTCTGTTCTAGTTCTGTTCTAGTTCTGTTCTAGTTCTGTTCTAGTTCTGTTCTAGTTCTGTTCTAGTTCTGTTCTAGTTCTGTTCTAGTTCTGTTCTAGTTCTGTTCTAGTTCTGTTCTAGTTCTGTTCTAGTTCTGTTCTAGTTCTGTTCTAGTTCTGTTCTAGTTCTGTTCTAGTTCTGTTCTAGTTCTGTTCTAGTTCTGTTCTAGTTCTGTTCTAGTTCTGTTCTGGTTCTGTTCTAGTTCTGTTCTAGTTCTGTTCTAGTTCTGTTCTAGTTCTGTTCTAGTTCTGTTCTAGTTCTGTTCTAGTTCTGTTCTAGTTCTGTTCTGGTTCTGTTCTAGTTCTGTTCTAGTTCTGTTCTAGTTCTGTTCTAGTTCTGTTCTAGTTCTGTTCTAGTTCTGTTCTAGTTCTGTTCTAGTTCTGTTCTAGTTCTAGTTCTGTTCTAGTTCTGTTCTAGTTCTGTTCTAGTTCTGTTCTAGTTCTGTTCTAGTTCTGTTCTAGTTCTGTTCTAGTTCTGTTCTAGTTCTGTTCTAGTTCTGTTCTCTTATATAAGGTCCATTTCCGAAAATCACCACGAAATTTGTGTCTATTTGTTCAGTGTAGGGTTTTATATAACAGCCTCGACCGACCATATTTTCTTTCTGAATAATTTTTTTTTTAAATACTTGATGCCATTATTATTTTTAAATGCCAAACAATCTAATTTTCTCTACAACTAATTAAGGATTATTATCAATTCACAACGATTATTAAAGCATTAATTTTAATTATTTCGAAAATAAAATGAAAATTTCAAATTTCCTAAACTACTTTAAACAGCTTTAGCAGAAAGCCACACACAACCATACACACTGATGCATTGAAATTCTCTCACACAAAATTTATAGCATAATTTTATGGATTTTCACTTTTGTGTTTTTATGTTGCCATACAATTGCTCTAAATCTATGCAAAACAATAATATTAACAAATACAATAAATTTTTGTTTTATTTTCCATTCGTTTTGTATAGAGCGCTGCTTATTATTGTGCAAATACAATTTAAAATTATCATCACGATTATCAATTGTTGTCGAACAATGAATGCTTCAATTATATATTTGAAGTAAATGCAATTAAATTGTTAAATATAAAAATCAAAATATTTATAAAACTAATAAAAAAAGAAAAAACTAGCACAAACAGTGGCATTTGCTGCTGCAATATAATTTTAGAGCAATATTAGCTTTAACCAATTTATTTAAATGCTGCCCCTAAAAGCTCTTAAATCATACTAAATGACCAAAAATGTCATAGACGATATTGTTTTTAGGGGCGATTTTACCAAATATTTGTTGTTGCTATATCGTGCTGGGTTTTTTTTCGCGCTGCTTGTTTTTATATCCGTAGCTATGAGTCTAATTATGTAGGGTTTTATTTGTGTTAAATTCACATGGATCATGATTTTAGGCTTATTCAGTTTTATGTTGTATGAAGCATGTAATTACATTTAATTTATGTGTTAATACACACTCTCATATACAACAACAAAAACAACATCATGTACATATATATAGATGGATGGATGTACCTCTATAACAACAGCAGCCTTTGGGGAAAAATTTAAAGCGACAATTTATGAGATCAATGGGAACAACAACATTACACACTCGCTTACTCACACGTTGTGAAGGGGCGTGAATTTGGTGCAAAAAAAAGGAAAACAACCTGAAGTATAAATTAAGAATTTATTTATTTTTTATTTAAGCTTTAAAATAAATTTAAATTGTTTTTATAAGGACTAGCAAACGGTATTTGATATAGAAGCTGGAACAGGAAACAAAACATAAAGGAATTTAATTGTTTCCAAAATATAACTTTATACTAAAGGATGCAACTTGCTTCTGATATAACTGCTAAATGATGCAAAAGAAGAAGTTTGGAAATCAACCCGTTCAAGACTATTCTTAGGTCATTTATCAGCTGTAGAGTACTTAGATTTTGGATCCGGTTGATTTCTTGAATAAGTGAAAATAGCTTGGAGTTACAGTTGACAGCACCTTTATTTGAAATACGAACATGTCCAAGACTATAAATAAAGCAACTAGATCATTATATGCCTTTCAGTTCATATTTAGTAGAATGTGGGAGATAAAACAGAAGCTGATTTACTGGTTTTAAGTAAGGTTAGATTCCATGGACACCCAATCATCAAGCATCTTACTTGAGTCCATTGTGATACCCAAGAAATAAACAGCAGGATATTTATATCACATCTGTCGTTTCCACGGTGAACCAACCAGATTATCTGATGATGAAGTAATTGTGTTTCTGATTCATTCTTGATAACTCATCTAAATACTGACCTTAGTATGATGGAATAAAAATCTCAATATGAGGGTGAGTCAATAAATCTGCGATTTTATGGAGACTACCAAGTGAATGAATTTAAAAAAATAAGAATATCGTGTAAACCTTCGCTAAAATAAAGGCTAAGCTTGAATACTGCACCATCAATTATAAAGGGCAATCAAATAACAGAAGTATATTCGGCTGTGCTGAATCTTATATTCCATTCACCAAATAAAATTTAAAAAAAAAATAATTTTTTTTTTAAATTTATTAGCGATAAAACTTGTAATGCAAACAATTTGCGGTTTTCCTGGTTTTTTCCTTATATCTTAGTCATTTGTTGTCCAATTGTGTTGATTTTAAATAGAAACCGAGCAACGAACAATTCCTGATATATTAATGTAAGTTTTTTTGGGCCTACGGCCTTACGAGTACAGAAACTATTGAGAAATTTAAATTCAACAGACAGTCCCATTTTAATTTCCATTTCTTTTTCTATTTTGCACTTTGTCTATATAAATGTAAAATTTCATTAGGAACAATTCATAAACAAAAGTTTTATAATTAATCGGGGTTAAGATTTAATCGTTTAAAAATCGGTTAATTTTAAATTAATCGATTAACCGAATAATTTATTTTTAAATTTTTAACTGAAAATATATCTACGAATTTTCTGTACTTAAATACAAAATAGACAAAACATAGCGATTCAACCAAAAAGTAATTAATTTTCTTTAGTTTTAATAAAACTCGACTTGTTTGCAGATGTTAGTGACATCGAAAGTAGGCCATGGTAAAGATAATCCAATATCTCAGTTATTTTTTTAGTTTTTTTCTAAGCATATAAAATCTACATTATACCATTGAAGTCATTTTTGGAGTTTTTAGATTTTAAATACTTTTAATAATTTCGATAATTTCTAATAAAAACTTATTTCCGTAGTGTCTCCAGTTTCGTCTATTATAATGTTAGCAACCGACAATACATGTAAATTAAATATGTCAGTTTTTATACACACTAAACATGATTCTTGGATGTTCGAACAAATATGTATGTAATTTTACTTTGACATTTGAATTAAAATGGAAAAATAAATACAAAAAAATATGTTAAAGAGCAAAAAAAAAGAAATTTCGACTAATCGACACAAATAAATCGGTTTATTTGTTATTTGAAAATCGCCAATTTTGAATTTTTCGAACAGTTAACCGACAAAAATTAATCGGTTAACCGATTAACGGTTAATCGATTGAATACCCTAGTAAATATACGATTAAATTAAATAAGCATAGCATACCTTTTTGCGCCACTAAAAAACATCCTACTGAACGTATAGGTTATATATAATAATTCACTCATCAAATATTAAGTATACGTAACAGTTACTCTATTTTAAATCTGTAACATGCTTTTCTGAGAAATTTAGATGGAGTATCTGTGTCGCATGATTAATATTGATTTAATTAAAATAAATATTAAATATACGTTTGTTTTAATTAAAATTTATAAGAAAAAAAATTTGTAGATGTGTTTGGGTGAAATTAACCCAGATATACCTCACGGGAAATTGTGTGATCGCATTATTTTTTGCTGCTATTTTTCATTATTGCGTTTTAGTTTTGTTGTTGTGACCCCAATGTCCTCGATATTGGACGACTTCAAAAACCAATTATTTCAATAAATTTTTAAAAAACTATATTTGCAATGTTTTTTATTTCTCATTTGCTTCCAAAATAATATAAAAGTACATTTAAAATGATCAAGCTCAAGCAGTCGGCATATCTGGGTTAAAAAAAATATATCGCTGGCTTAACATGCAAAGGCTCTAAGTCCACTTTTTTAGAAACTGAGATTTTAATGCAGTAATGTACAATAAGTAAAAATACATCGATTACAAAGAAAAAAATTGCAGTTATCTCGATTTTTGTTGCTGTTTTTTAGTGTTGGGCAAATGCGCTTAGTCCAATTTATCACAAAAAAAATGCTCTAAGTCCCTATAAAAAGTACAGTTTAAGCATTTATGTAAAATTGTTCAGTAACATGTATTAAAAAAAGTAAGTAAATGAGCAATACTTACTTGTAAAATAAACAATGTCCATTTTCTCTATATTAGTTATGGCATTTTATTAATGTATGGAAGGCCCAACAATTTGTATGTGCTTAAATTGTTTACTGGTTCAGCATTTTTAGTTAATTTTTGTCATAATATTCCTGCCAATTTTTTTGAACTGATTTTACTAATTTTCAACAGCAATAATTTCAGATCATTAGAGTAAATATATAACTTTCATTAGAGTAAATATATATGGCTAAATGGAAATAAAAAAAGCTAAAAAACGGCTAAAGGCTATATTATTTTTTTCGTGGCTAAACAAGATTGAAAAGGGCAACACTGAATACATCAAACATAACAAAAAGTTACAAATCGAAATACAGTGCACTCGCGATAATATGAAGTAATTAAAACCAGGCCAGTTCACTTTTGCAAGATTTTTCATATTTGCGAATGGCATCTAATTCCCATCAACAGCTAGGGAAGACCAAAAATTGAACTTTTATGTACATTTTGTTTTTTTATAATTTTTTGAAATTTCTTTTTTTTTACACTCATTGAAAAATATTTTCAATTAATTTAATGTATATATAGGAAAAAGTTTTGAAACTTTTTTCAAATAAAAATGAAAAATTTTAAAATAAAGTCGACTTTAACAAAAATTAACTTTAAAATTTCATTCATAGTTAGGGTGAATGAGTTTATATTTTTCTCAAAGCCAAAATTTTTTGAACAAACATACAGTGCACTCGCGATAATATGAACTAATTAAAACCAGGCCAGTTCGCTTTTGCTGGACTGTTCATATTTGCGAATGGTATTTAATTCCCATCTACAGGTAGAGAAATCTAAAAATTATTAAGCAGTTGAATTAGAATTAAGCCACTACCCTGTTGATTTAGATTTCAACTCTGTGTGGATAAAAAAACAAAAAATAAGCAGTTCATATTTTAAAGCTTTTTAAAATATGAACAGCTTATTTTTTGTTCACTAAGTTCATATATTAGAGTACCCTATGTAAGTAAAAACTCTTAAAATTTTAAGGTGTTCATATACTGGGGTGTTCACATTATCGCGAGTACACTGTATTTTTAAAATGTTTATTAATGCAAGATTAAGAGCCTTCCAAACAATACCTCTTTTTAATGTAAATTTCAACTTTACGATGAAATTTTTCTAATCACAGCCATTTTCAAAAAACTAAAAACTTTGCAAAAGGAAATTTATATCTCGCCCTTCGGTACCATCAACAGACTCAAATATCTAAAAAAATACTAGTTTTGGGATTTTTGAAATTTTTTTTTGGCAAATTGTAGGATTTTGAATTAGAAATCCCAAATTTCTTTTTCAATTTTGATTAAAGTTTTCTATATAAATGAAAAATTTCATAAATAAACAAAATTTTTGGAACATTTTAAGAATTAATATTAAAAAAAAAATTATTACCACTTTTTTCATTTTCTTTTTGCTTACTTTTTGTAAATATACAATTACTTTGAATAAGCATAGTATACTTTTATGCGCCACTAAAACATATCCAAATGAACGTATACGTAATATATAATGAATTCACTCGTCAAATATTAAGTATACGCAACAGTTACACTACTTGAAATCTGTAGCATGCTTTTCTGAGAAATCAAGATAGAGTATATGTGGCGTATGATTAAAATTGAATTAAATAAAATCAATATTCTGCCTGTTCCAGGATGTCGAAAAAAAATGTGTTTAACAAATTTGTATGAAAAACAATCAGTTTTTAAAATTCTTTCGAATAGTTTTCATACAAATTTGTTCGAATCATTTTTCTTTCGACGAAATTTGTAGATGTGTATGGATGAATTTAAAAAATTATATGTAGTAAGTTTACAAAACTAACTATTTGTGCGTACAATTTTGAGTCAAAACAGGCAACATTTTTTGATATAATCCATAAAAAATTAGCATGATATTTCATGATTTAAGTAGTATGAAATAAAAGAATATTAATCAAATTATTATGAGATTTAGAAGCTAATCGGTAACAGATTTAGAATATTTTTATCTATATATATTTAAAAACAAGTAGGAAAGTATGGTCGGTCAAGCCCGACCATATAATACCCTACACCCAGTAAATGAGTAAAAATATTTTTCTTTTAAAATACCAATAATTTATATTCGTGAGTGATTTTCGGAAGTGGGCCTTATGTGGGAGCTATGACCAACTATGGACCGATCACCATAAAATTAGGTCGTGTGATTTATGTCTATATTAAAGTTAACTATGTTGAATTTTTTTTTGTATACCAACATTTTTAAGCGATTAAGCACGTTAAAGTGATTTTCGGAAGCGGGTCTATATGGGAGCTATGACTAATTATGGACCGATCGTAACACAATTTGGTGACATGAATTTTGTATATATAAAACTTATTTGGAGCAAAATTTGTGTAGATACATATATAAATTAAACATTTATGACCGATAAAGTCCAATTTCGAGAGGACATTTGTATGGGGGCTAGGTGAAATAATGGACCGATTTCAGCCAATTTCAATAGGCTTCGTCCTTGGGCCGAAAATTTTATCGAAATATCTTTAAAATTGCGACCTGTACTCTGCGCACAAGGTTTACATGGACAGCCAACCAGCCAGCCAGACGGACGGACGGTCGGACATCGTTTAATCGACTCAGAAAGTGATTCTAAGTCGATCGGTATACTTTAAGGTGGGCGTTAGACCAATATTACATCTGCACAAACGGGTATAATTAGGAAACTGTATTATTTTTAAGCTAAAAATAGAATGGTATGTGTATTGATTAATATAACATTTTGGTATAAAATAAACGAATATTAAACAAATTAGTATGAGATTTTGTTCAAGAATCCCGAAACGATAGGTGGTTTCTATTTAAAAAACATATGTATAAACAATTCTTTTGTAGCTAATCGGTAACAGATTTAGAATATTTTTATCTATATATATATTTAAAAAAATTAATTACTTTTAATTTTGAAAATATCAACATCTTAAAACCATTTAACTTGATTACCTACAAATCGCCTCTTTGAATCAAAAAATCTTTCAAAAATATTTCAAAATTTTCTGTGGCTTTTGGTTAAAACTTTTTGCATTTCTCTGTACGTATTTGTACGTTTTATTTTTCTAATTTACTTCAACTTCAAATAGCATTTTGTTAAACAATCTATTGGGGCATTTACCTGCCATTTAATAGAAGCAAACATTTCCTACAATATCCGGTTGTCTGCAAACCAATTTACTTCTTGTTTTCTATTTTCTGTTTTTGTTTTTCTGCCTCGTTATTTTGTTTATTTGCTGCTGTTCTATACTACCCAAAAACACTCGATGTAAAATCGTTAACCTTCAGGTTGTTTACTTTTGTGTATGGCATAAACGGCTTGAAGTTTTTCTTTTTTGTTGTTTGTTTGCTTGCAAAACTAACTAACAGCCAGGCGGGTTATGTTTTGAGGGAGTTGGGATTAGCTCCCAAATGAATGTGAGGTTGTTTTGTGGAAACAAACAAACAAAAAAAAAACTCCGACAATCATTTCCGCTTATTGCTAAACCATTTTTGCATGTCGTAAACTTTACTTTAAGAGATGTTGCCAAGCTGCTATACTAAGATTTGCTGTAGTTCAGAAATACATATTAACTAGCTATGGTATATATGTTTGCCAGAATACCTGGCATATTTGAGAGTAAAAATTCTTTTAGATTTAGTTAGTAGAAAAAGTAATGTCAATGTTAGTCAATGTACTTCGGGGTATGTAGCTTAATATGTATTAGGGCGGCTTTTATATTGAACTTTTCGATGATGCCAAATTTTAAAATTTTTCTTGTTCCTGAAAATTTTAAAATTTTTTTTGTTCCCGAAAATTTAGTTTCAGAAAATATTTATATTTTATATTTAAACATCTATGGGTAAATTAAATACAAAAACAATTTTTAATTTAAATTTTTTAAAATTAATTTTTTTTTATTTTTTAAAAAAAATTTCTGCTTTTTAGATGACACTGAAGACTTTAGAACTTGAAGCATCGAAAATCCCAAAAGTCCCAAATAAAGGCCACCTTAGGAGTATGTGAATTTTTGTGTTTGCTCGTTTGTTGTAGACCACGTATTCTCTAAAGCATACATTTGGGCTAAAATAAAAGCAAATACGTAGTTTCTTCTACATTTTTCCTTTCTTGTCCCATCTTGTTGTAAAATGTTACGTCTACTTGTTTGTCTATGCGTTCTTTTAAATGTCTGTCCTTTGGAACTGTCTGTCCATTACGAGTGTCTGTTAAAACATGTAACTTCGTTAAACTATGTACTTGTACTAGAGCTGCAGCAGATCTTTAGTAACTAACTTTTGTGCAAAATGAATGATAAAACTACTAAATGAATGTTTGAAGGTGTTTGTTCTAGTTACAGTGGGTTTAAAAAAAACATAAAGATAAATTGCAGGCTTTTGTATTCTGAAGTTTGTAATAAAAGGTATGAAACCTTTTAAGAACAAAATTGAGTAAAGATGTATTTGTTACTTGAGGTTTCAGAGGCTTTGTTTCTATTGTAAAATATGAAATTTTCCTTATTTCTGTAAATGCAAGAGCTTCTGAGAGCACAGAACAAAATGATTCAAATTCTATTAACAAGAAAATTAATTTTTTGAAGATATGTTTCTTGAATGCAAATCGGAAATTTCCCATTTTATGTTAAATAAAAGCATCGAAGGGATGTTAATTTCGGAGACACATCTTACAAATAGATATAACTTTAATATATCAGGATACTCATTTTATTACACAAACCATCCGGATGGTAAGGCACATGGCGGTACCGGTATCATAATTAGAAACCGATTGAAACACTATGCCCTAGATGCGTTTTCAAAGGATTATATGCAAGCAACGTCTATTCGCCTTGAATACCCAGCTGGAGAATTAACTCTGGGCTCTATATATTGCCCACCACGTTTTTCGATGGCCAAGGAAAAATTTGAAGAATTCTTTATGACACTAGTAGATCGGTTTCTGGCATATGGAGACTACAATGCCAAACATACATATTGGGGTTCGCGATTGGTAAATCCCAGAGGTAGACAGCTGTATAAAGCTCTAGTTGATCGCAAAAATTGTTCAGATTTCGTGTCTCCTGGACACCCAACTTACTGGCCAACTGATCCTAGAAAAATTTCTGATCTAATAGACCTCGCCATATGTAGAAATATTATTCGAAATGCAATATCCACAGAAATATCCTATGATCTATCTTCTGACCACTCTCCTGTAATTATTAATTATTGTGAGACACCCAACATCCCAAGATTTCCTAAGGACTCTTTGTATTTTAAGACAAATTGGTTAAACTGTAGGAAATATATCAGCAGTCATATCCGCACAAATCCTAATTTACAGTGTGAGAAAGACATAGCTAGGACCGTTAATGACTTCACGTCATTGATTGTTTCTGCTCTGGAACACTCTAGGAGCCTAATCCCTTGAAAAACTAATACGCCTATTTCAAATTCAGATATTGAAAGACTTCTTCTCGAAAAGAGAAGAGTCAGAAGAGAATGGCAACATAATAGATCACCAGCTGC
Source organism: Calliphora vicina (assembly GCF_958450345.1). Lineage (NCBI taxonomy): Eukaryota > Metazoa > Arthropoda > Insecta > Diptera > Calliphoridae > Calliphora > Calliphora vicina. Next base: position 130,490,263 of record NC_088781.1, read on the forward strand.
AAAGCAGACGCTGTCCGCAGCAGTACGAAAACTTAAAAGAGCCCTTCATTTAGAAGAGGGTCGCATAAACGAAAATTATATTAAAAGTCTGACAAGTACAAAATACACAAATTTCTCTCTTTGGAAGGCAACGAGGAACATTAAGCCACCGTTAGAGGCACAGAGTGCTTTAATAAAAGCTGACGGAACCTGGGCACGAAGTGCTATAGAAAAAGCCTCAGTATTTACTGAACATTTAAGTGAAGTATTTCAACCCAACTCCACGGCAAATGAGTTTGAGCTAGAAGAATTGTCAGCTTCAACAATGGCTAATGCAGCCCAATTCGATATTACTCCTGAGGATGTTAATAGAGTAACTAAAAATAAATTAAACTTGAAAAAATCACCGGGTTATGATTTAATAACGCCATCAATGATTAAAAACCTACCAAATGTGGCAATAATAATGCGATCTTGAAACTAGGAATTTATCCAAAAAATTGGAAAATTTCTCAAATAAAAATGATACCTAAACCGGGTAAAGATTTAACCCTGCCATCTCCTTATAGACCTATTAGCCTACTCCCTTGTTTGTCGAAGCTATTCGAGAAAATTTTCCAGGAAAAGATAATACCTTTTTTGAATGATGGAAACATTATCCCAGTACACCAATTTGGTTTCCGTGAACATCATGGCACCATTGAACAGGTCCATCGTTTAACTGGAGAGATTAGAAAATCTTTTGAATTAAACAAATATTGTTCTGCCGTCCTTTTAGACATTGCTCAGGCTTTTGACAGGGTATGGCATAAAGGTCTAGTACATCAAATCAAATGTTTACTATCGCAGCCTGATTATGTCACCTACCTTGGTATTCATCTAGATAGACGGCTTACTTGGCGCCGACACTTAGAAACCAAGAGACTTCACATGAAGTTTAAAGCCTCTAGCTTTCATTGGTTAATCAGTGACCCATCAAAATTATGCCTTGAATATAAAGTCATCCTGTATAAGACCATTTTAAAACCAATTTGGACATATGGAATTCAATTATGGGAAATGGCTAGCAACACCAATATTGATCTTATACAGAGGGCCCAATCTAAAATTCTTAGGACCATGACGGGAGTACCATGGTACATAAGAAATGAAAACATCCATAGAGACTTTGAAGTGACATTGGTAAAGGAAGAGTTTAAGAAAGTCCATGAGAAATATATTGTAAAGCTGAGAAACCATTCCAATACGCTTGCAAGACAACTTGTGCAGATCCAAACCCGATTCAGGCTCCGTAGAGCAGATCTACTACCCCGCTAAGATGAGTGCCAGTTAACCTAAAGACTCTCTTGCTGAAGAGCAAGTAGTTTTAATTTTAGTTATATGCTTTAAATACTTATTGTAATGTCGATAACAGACAGATTCAATAAATCAATAAAGCGTTAAAAAAAAATTTTCTGTAAATGTTTTTCCACATTTCACCACTGTTCTTTTGCCACTGTTTTTCTTTCCTCCGAAAACTTCTTTTCATTTTGTTAGCAGTTCAAACAAGACGAAATAACCGAACACCAAACTAAAAAAAAAACAATGAAAAAATATTGCTAAATTCACATTTCTACCTTTCAATTGTATAACAAATATAGCAGCAACTACTGCTGCAAAAAATACTACTATTACTGCAACACACTACTAATACTACTGACACACTTAGGTACTTCCAGAAACCCAAAAATACTCGTATGCGTTTTTAAATTTTTCAACTATCTTTTTATACTTTACACCACCATAGTAGGGAGGGTATAATGCGTTTGTGCAGATGTTTGTAACGCCAAAAATATTAGTTTAAGACCCATCTTAAGGTATACCGATCGACTAAGAATCACTTTCTGAATCGATTAAACGACGTCCGTCCGTCTGGTTGGCTGGCTGGATTTTGCGCAGAGTACAGTTCGCAATTTTGAAGATATTTCGATACATATTATTTTTTCGGCTCAAGGGCCAAGCCTATTAAAACTGGCTGAAATCGGTCCATTATTTCACCTAGCCCCCATACAAATGTCCTTCCGAAATTGGACTTTATCGGTCATAAATATTTAATTTATAAATGTATCTCCACAAATTACACTCCAAATAAGTTTTATATATACAAAATTCATGTCACCAAATTTTGTTACGATCGGTCCATAATTAGTCATAGCTAACATATAGACCCGCTTCCGAAAATCACTTTAACGTGCATAAATCGCTTAAAAATGTTGGTATACTCACATAATTCAACATAGTAAACTTTCATATAGACATAAATCACACGACCTAATTTCATGGCGATCGGTCCATAATTGGTCATAGCCCCCATATAAGGCCCACTTCCGAAAATCACTCAAAAATATAAATTATTGAAATTTTAAAAGAAAAATGTTTTTGCTTTTTTTTTGTTCTTTTACTTAGTGTAGAGTATTATATGGTCGGGCTTGACCGACTATACTTTCTTACTTGTTTTTTCTTCCTTTTACTAAGTAACTTCTAGTATTCTCCTCTCGTTTATTAGACATACATACGTTTTTGTCTATTTATTCTAAAGCCAAAATTTTTTGTTTTGCATTTTCCTTGTTTTTCCATTCAAAATTCGTTACGTTCTTAAGGCTTAAATCGTAGTATTCTCATTGGATTTTATGTATTTCCTTGCAATAAACAAAAATGTTGAAATTGTATAGCATACATGGGGGCGTAACAAGATTTCTTGTTACGATTAATACAATATGAGTTACACAGAAGACACACACACACACACTCCTCACATACAATACACTTTTATTATGAAAGTAGAAAATAGCAAAATGGAAACTAGTTTAAACGTATTGAGAATTGAACTTTATATTCGTTCGTTTTAATTTTGAATTTTTTTTTTTGCTCTCTTTGCTATTATTTCTTTAGTTTATACTGTCTAGCAGCAAAACTGCATGATTATCATGCAAACTCTGTATATATTTGAAAAATACATTTTAATTGAATAATGTTTTAAAGGCAAAAACAGGAAGATTATGTGAAATTGGATTTGGATTGGCAGAATACCTAGGCATACTTTTAGGAGCAAAAATATAGTATGGAATTATATTGTAAAATTACATTACAAACCTGTGAATCTATCATCCAAATGATTATCCAAATCATTATGGAACCACACCTATCCCATATAATTTTTATAGGGAGCATAGGACCATTCAATTCTGAATGGAAATTTTATCAAAATCTCTCCTTTTGACAAAATTTTCCTTATGATTTATTACACCGTACGATACACAGTGGTATGAGAATAAAAAAAGAGGGAAATAAATCTGTAACTTCTAAACCCTTACTCCGATTTGAATGAAATTCAAAAGAGCAAAGAGGAAGTGTAGTCGAGTTTAAGTTTTGAATTTGGACCTCATGAACCCACCAGGAGCAGGACCAGGGGTTCCCAAAGAAGAACACCTCGGGTATGTTCAATTTTTAAAATGATCCTATTTCTTCGTCTGTGTTCCGATTTTAAAAAAGATACACATATAGAATTTCCTCGTCGAGCACTACATAAAACCTTGTCGTAGCTATCAATTATCTCTTACAGCTTAGGAGATATTTGCATTTGAAAATTTAATTTTCAAAATTTTTAACCACCCTACTCCAGTTTTTTGGTGACCGGGGTTCCAAATATTCCCTGATTTTATCCATTTTTCCTTTATAGTACTAACAGTAGATGTATATATCAAATAAAGAAAGAAGTGTTTAAAACTCATGACTGAGTCCAAAGTTACAAAAAAATAAAAAAGGCTATTTTTCGCAATTTTTTGAGGAAAAAAGTACTTTTATTCTTTTTAAGATATCTAAAAAATTTGTACTTTTTGAAAAGCTAACTTTACGCCAAATATTCTAAATGAAGAAAAAATTAATACTTTTTGATACCTAGGGGACCAGGTTCATTCAAAAAATGACTATTTTTTATGTAAAACTCAACTTTAGGGCAAAAATTCTCAAATCGCATACACGATATCAAAATATAGTAACCTATTTTAGATGGCCCAATATGTTCTTAATCATCTTGTAAAGGGTTCCGATAACCCCTCCCGTGGTATGGATATTATAGCCAAAAACCAAAAAAATACCATTTTTGCAATTTTTCAATACTTTTTTGGGAATTGCGGGATTCCTGATTATAAATTTCAAAATTTGTTTTTATTTTTCCATTTTCAATAAAAAAGTCTACATAAAAGTAAAATTTCATTAAAAAATATTCATAAATCAAAATTTTATTTAAAAAATTTGAAAAATTTGTATCTATGCAAAAACTCAATAAAAAGCATTTTTTGTCATATTTTTCAAAAAAGTATTCCATGAATTTTTTAATAGTCAAAAGTGATATATATTTTTGAAAAGTAGACAAAATCCTCTATCCATTCGTATATGACATGTCTACCTTGTATTTTTACGTGTCAAATAAATGAGGGAAAACTTAACAACTCGCTGAGAATTTACCTAACATAGAAATTCATAAAAAATCATGTTGCCTACATAACAACATTTTTATGAATGTAAATAACAGTGCTAGGTAAATTCTCAGCGAGTGACCGGATGATATACGTCTGCAACAATAAATTAAATGGAGAAAAACTGAATTTTCAGTTTTTCATTTCGTGATCCTGTTTCCTTTTAAAAGGCCTTCAAATTTTCAGAGCAGTACATTTTTAAAAAAATGTTTTAAAATACGTCTGATCATCCCACTATGACAAGTTTGGTGTCAAAAGATCAAGAAGAGTTGTAAAATATTTCGTATTATTTTTACTTTATCCTGTAGGGATCGAAAGATGTAAAAAATGTCCTTTAAAATTTTTATCCTTGAATATCCTTTTAGATTTCCAATAATATTTTTTTAAAAAAATAGTGAGTTAATGATCCAAATATTGAATACCACATGCCAAAATTTCATCCTTCTATCTTAAATTATTTGATTTTTTATATTTTATTTTAATATTTCATTCGAAAAAAATATTACAAAATCCGTTGTGAAAAGCAATGAAGAAGACTTTTTAATAAACAAGTAAAATGGTATAGTCGGGCAAGTCCGACCTTATGATACCCTACACCGGATATATGATTATAAAGAGTTTTTTTTGATATGAAACTTATTAGTATTGAATCTTATTTGAATACATACATTTTCGGTAGTGGGCCTTATATGGGAGCTATGACTAATTATGGACCAATCGTCACAAAATTTGGTGGGATCAACATATTTGTGTTGAATTTTGTTTGGATACTGACATATTTCAGAGATTTATGTATATTAATGACATTTTCGAGAATGTTGCTATGGAATATTGTTGACCGATCGTCACGAAATTTGGTCCTGAGAGTTCAGCTTACATAAAACTTAATTGTGCTGAATTTGGTTTGAATACGTTTATCTATCTATATATATAAAAGAGTAACGTTACTGACTCACTGACTGACTGACTGATTCATCATCGCACAGCCCAAACGACTGAAGCTAGAATCATGAAATTTTAACTGTGGGTTCCTCCCTCCCCAAAACGATCCGATATGAAGGTATTTTTGGAAATTCGAACGTTTAGGGGGTAAAAACGGGTAAATTAAAAACTAATAAATATACAAAAAAACTTAAAATTGCATGTTACTCCATTTAAAAAAAGAGCTGATAGGTGTTTCGTACTTTTTCGAAATTCGAACCGTTTAGGGGAGAAAACGGGTAAAAACTGTATTTTGGTACTTTTTTGGCACCCTATGTATCTTTTAAACCAATAAACATAGTAACAAATTTTAAATCGCATTCTTTACTTATCAAAAAATAAAAAATATAAGTTTGGTACTTTTTGGAAATTCGAACCATTAGGGGATAAAAATTGTGTTTATTTTTGGTACTTTTTCATAAAATATGTTTTTCTATATGAACTCCCACCACGATGCAGATTTTTATTTGAATAAAATTTTACCACCGCAATGGGGATAGAAAAGGTACCAAAAAGGGGATAAAATCGGGAAAATACATTTTGTTTGAAATTATTAAGCCAATTTTGATAATTGTTTTAACATTGGCTCCTGGATTCATACAAAAATTAACTATCAGGATGTTATTTGGAACTCGAGTGAATAGGTGTATATTGGCCCAAATCCGGGTAAACATTTTGGTACTTTTTTTAAAACATATTTTTTCTTGGACACATTAACACAGATTTTAATATTTTGGCAAAATGGAATATTTTTAAAGTTCGAACTTGAGGGGTGTTCAAGGAAGAAAAGGGAAATTGGTACTTTTCTCCTAATGGTACGTTTTTTTAATATTTTAAATTATTTCACTTATCGACATTAAAGTTAGCTGATATGTGTCTGAGTGAAGTTTGTGTTAGGAATAGGGTACAATATTTAGGTACCAACATGTGAGAACTAAACTATAGGTACTTTTTTATTCATCTAATGGTACTTTTTTGAAATTTCTATAACAATGGACTTAGAAACATGAAATTAAGCATATATGGTCTTAAGTGAGTGAGAATTCTAGGGGGAGACTTTTTGGTACTTTTTCTTTATTGGAATGGTACTTTTTGTAATTTCTTCACCAATGAACCTATAAACATTAAATAAAGCTTATATGGAACCGAGTGAGTGGAAAACCACAAGTGTGGGCTTTTTGGTACATTTTCTATATTCTAATGGTACTTTTTTGAATTTTTTTTAACAATGGACTTAGAGACATGAAATTAAGCATATATGGTCCTAAGTGAGTGAGAATTCTAGGGAGAGACTTTTTGGTACTTTTTCTTTATTCGAATGGTACTTTTTGTAATTTCTTCACCAATGAACCTAAAAACATGAAATTAAGCTTATATGGACCGGAGTGATTGGGAATCTACAAGCGACTGCTTTTTGGTACTTTTTCTATATTCTAATGGTACTTTTTGAATTTTCTGTAATAATGGACATAGAAATATGAAGTTAAGCATATATGGTCCTAAGTGAGTGAGAATTCTAGGGAAGACTTTTTGGTACTTTTTGTTTATTCTAATGGTACTTTTTTGAATTTTCTATAACAATGAACTTAGAGACATGAAATTAAGCATATATGGTCCTAAGTAAGTGAGAATTCTAGGGGGAGACTTTGTGGTACTTTTTCTTTATTCGATTGGTACTTTTTGTAATTTCTTCACCAATGAACCTAGAAACATGAAATAAAGCTTAAATGGGCCAGAGTGGGTGGGAATCCACAAATGGCTGCTTTTTGCTACTTTTTCTATATTACAACAGTAATTTTTTGAATTTTCTATAATAATGGACCTAGAAACATGAAATTAGGCGTCTATGGTCCTAAGTGAGTGAAAATTCAAGGCCATACTTCTTGCTACTTTTTCTTTGTTATCATAGGTACTTTTTTGAATTTACTATAATAACGGAACTAGAGTTTCCAAAAAACCGAAGAATTTCAAAACCGCGGTTTCGTTTTTTTCGCTTTTGTGATAATTTGTAAATATTAATTGTTATATAAACAAAATTAGTTGATAATATAGGAAAGGCTATATAAATTTAAAATTCAAACTTGACGGGTTATGGTTTAGTGAATGCGAATTGAAAAGTGATAATCAATGGTACTATTTGTTTATTGCAATGGTACTTTTTGAATATTTTATAATAATAAACCTAAAAATTTAAAATTAGGCATACATGATTCTGAATGAATTTGAATTCACAAAAGGTGACTTTAGTGGTAACTTTCGTTTGGCATTTTCTATAATAATGGACCCAGAAATATGAATCTAATGTGATGTGAATCTAATTGTAAATGTCTAATTTACAATTAGATTCACAAAGGGAGAGTTAATAGTACTATTTCACTCTTCTAATTGGAGTGGCGAAGCGCACCGGGTCAGCTAGTAATTAAGATATTTATGAGAGCTTAACTATTTTCAAATAGGCCAATTGTGTGGGGGGCTAGTATAAATAATGGGCTGATTCTAACCAAATTCAATAGCCCTTGGCCTTGGGGCAATATAAAGGTTTGTGCCAAATTTTGTCGAATTATCTTTAAACCTGCGACCTGTAGTTTGATTACAAGGTTTACATGGATGGACGGACAGACGGACGGACATCGCTTAGTTGACTCACAAAGTGATCCTGAGCAGATTGGTATTCTTTAAGGTGGGTGTTGGGACAATATTTTTGTGTGTTGCAAACAATAGCCCTAATCCATTATACATCCCCCACTATGGTGGTGTAGTTTATAAACATGCACTTTTCTTAATAATTTTTTTTTTTATATCCTACACCACCATAGTGGGGAGGATATTATGCGTTTGTGCAGATGTTTGTAACGCCCAAAAATATTGGTCTAACACCCACCTTAAAGTATACCGATCGACTTAGAATCACTTTCTGAGTCGATTAAACGATGTCCGTCCGTCCGTCTGGTTGGTTGGCTGGCTGGCTGTCCATGTAAACCTTGTGCGCAGAGTACAGGTCGCAATTTTGAAGATATTTCGATCAAATTTGGTACATATTACTTTTTCGGCCCAAGGACCAAGCCTATTGAAACTGGCTGAAATCGGTCCACTATTTCACCTAGCCCCCATACGAATGTCCTCCCGAAATTGGACTTTATCGGTCATAAATGTTTAATTTATCTATGTATCTACACAAATTTCGCTCCAAATAAGTTTTATATATACAAAATTCATGTCACCAAATTTTGTTACGATCGGTCCATAATTAGTCATAGCTCCCATATAGACCCGCTTCCGAAAATCACTTTAACGTGCATAAATCACTTAAAAATTTTGGTTTACACACAAAATTCAACATAAATAACTTTCATATAGACATAAATCACACGACCTAATTTTATGGTGATCGGTCCATAATTGATCATAGCTTCCATATAAGGCCCCTTCGAAAAATCACTCAAAAATATAAATTATTGATATTTTAAAAGAAAAATATTTTTACTCATTTACTTGGTGTAGGGTATTATATGGTCGGGCTTGACCGACCATACTTTCTTACTTGTTTATATTTTAATAAAGGATGAAATGTTGACATTTAGTATAGAATATTTGGGTCTTTAACGCACTATTTTTTTAAAAGGAATTTATTGGCAATCTTAAAGGATATTAAAAGATAAACATTTTAAAGGACATTTTTGACATTTTTTTTTTGACATGCAATTTGTCATTGTTGGGATAGCAGGAGTATTTGTAAATATTTTTTGAAAAATGTACTTCTTTGAAACTTAGAAGTCCTTAAAAAATGACACAGGATCACGAAATGAAAAACTGAAAACACAGTTTTTCTCCACTAAAATTTATAGTTTCAGACGTATATCATGCGGTTAGTGTCTAAAGAATTTTTTCTCTATTTGTCGGACGGTGTTACACTTTATGCTGTTCAATTATTATTTTTTTACAATAATTTAACTCGTTGCATTTCAATGCTTTCAATTATCCTAAAAACAATTTAAATTTAGTGCTGTTTTTTATTAATTTTTTTCACACAAAATACCAAACAGAATGTATTTCAAAAAAACAAAAAAACTAGAAAATCCACCAAAAATCTGTTTTTCACATGTCAACATTCAACTCCAACGCAGACAACAATACAAAGCAAGTACGAGCAAAAAAAAAAATAAAAAAAAATCCTCCAAAATTGTTGAAAAATTTCACAAAGCACTTGTGGTGCTGGTTAAAAACTAAATACAATGCAATAACAACAACAACAAAAAAATCTAACACATTCAACAATAACAACAACAAAATATCAATGTTGCAACATCACAAATACCCAAGAAAAACACAAAACATGATATTGAAATTTGTAACGAAAATAGTGCAAAGAAAAAAAAATCACATTTAAAAACTAAAACATGAAATAGCAAAATGGGAATATTTACATGCATGCATGCAGCAAGCATACTGTCACATTTCATCAATGGAGGGTGAAAATAGTTTTATTTTTATGTGATTTTTTTCTCTATTCTATTTTGCTGTTTTTGCATAAACAAATTGTCAGTTATTTTTGTAGTTATTTTTACAATATATATTTGGCTATTGTCATAGATTGCTGTAGATGGGATTATTGGGCCATAGACTGCTTGTTTTAACATTTTATTGGCTACACAAAAATCTATAGCAAACATTTTTGGAGTTAAACTATAGAAGCTGCTTGTTAAAGGCTTAAAAATGATATTAGCAGAATAGACTTTATTGTGGCAAGACAGCAAAAAGTTTTGTTTTAATCAGTTTGCTTTTTGCAAGGCCTTAATCTAGCCATGTCACTTTATTCAGTTAAAAAATATTTAAGTAAAATCTTCTTAGTCATTATAGGCTGCCTTCTATTCGCTGCTATCCCATTATTATTCCTCCCAATTGTTTTCCATTTATTTTTTATTTTTTTCAATATTTTTATTTTCTCTATTTCATTTTTGTCATTCAAATTTGTGAAAAGTGAAACCTGTAACACATTACTAAATTTCAGCACTAGAAACAAAAGCTGCACCAACACCACCTACATTGTTGTTGAACTGTTTTGTTTTTTATTGAAGCCTTTATGTACAACAAACTAAATTGTCAGATATATTTGCTTTACAAAGAAATAAAAAAGAAACTATGTTTTATTTTTAGCGCAATTGTTTGCATTTTATTTTCGTGTTAAAATAAAGCAAACAAAAATGTATCGAGTGTTAATGAATGATACTCAATAGGTCTGTATTTATGATCTTTAAACAAATATGGGTTAGGAAACTTCTAAATGGGGTCTTGTAAGAGGTATTGCAAAGCCAGTTTTTCAAGAAGATAAGCACTAAAGAAATTAATTTAAAGGACATATTTACTTCATTTAAATAGCAAAACTGAGAATTAAGGACTACACTCAGGAGAAACTCCTCTGTTATCATAAATTTATCACTCGAAAAACTTCCATTTCCTCATGTAGATACTGTGACATCTAGTATTTGGACAGCTTTGAATATTTCTCCACTAGGTATCACACTAGATTGTACTTGGTAAGCATAGGGTCTCAGATCTTCAGTTGGTACACTCTGTAGACGACTTCTTAAATTTTGTATCTCTTGTCTACGATGCTGGATTGATGTTCCTGAACTTTTACTAACATATTCACATACTGCTTTGAACGTATTATTATACCCTGCACCACCATAGTGGGGAGGGTATAATGCTTTTGTGCAGATGTTTGTAACGCCCAAAAATATTAGTCTAACACCCACCAAAGTATACAGATCGACTTAGAATCATTTTCTGAGTCGATTAAACGATGTCCGTCCGTCTGGTCGGCTGGCTGGCTGGCTGTCCATATAATCCTTGTGCGCAGAGTACAGGTCGCAATTTTGAAGATATTTCGATCAAATTTGGTACATATAAGGACGAAGCCTATTGAAACTGGCTGAGATCGGTCCATTATTTCACCTAGCCCCCATACAAATGTCCTCTCGAAATTGGACTTTATCGTTCATAAATGTTTAACTTATAAATGTATCTACACAAATTTCGCTCCAAATAAGTTTTGTATATACAAAATTCATGTCACCTAATTTTTTGTTACTATCGGTCCATAATTAGTCATAGCTCCCATATATATTCGCTTCCGAAAATCAATTAAACGTGCATAAATCTCCAAAAAATGTTGGTATATACACAAAATTCAACAGAAATAACTTTCATTAAGACATAAATCACACGAGCTAATTTCAAGGCACCATATAAGGACCACTTCCGAAAATCACTCAAAAATACAAATTATTGAAATTTTAAAAGAAAAATGTTTTTACTCTTTTACTTAGTGTAGGGTATTATATGGTCGGGCTTGACCGATATTAGGTCATTCCTTGGTGGGGAACTAGTGGGCCAAAATTGAACAATTTTACAAAAACACAAAATTCGAAAATAAACGGCTCTAGCAAACGGGAGGTGTGGAAGTCCCCCATGCCCTCCATGTGTCTAATAGTCTTAGATGTCCTCTATCAGCAAACAAAATAACCAAGTGATTATACCCACTTTCCTAAGCTACAAGTACGATTTTGTGGATTGGGTATAAAAATACCCATTTCGGCAAATGTGGGTTCTAAAGCATATGAAATATGAATTTAATTTTTGAAGTAAAAATTTAGTTTTTTCTTTAGAAAATCATAATAAAAGCATTTAAGGGTATGAGAATACATGACTTTATAAAATATTTATATGGTGAAAGGTTGAAACAACCTAACTAAAATTTTTTCGACCATGAAATAATGATGCCAAACCTGTTGTTTTATATTAATGGTGATTACCACAATTATCTTATGTTGAAAAAATAGTAGTTATGTGTGTGTAGGGGTTTTTAAACCCCACAGTTCGTGGTGACAGTCTGAAACTAGAAATTTAATCTACTTTCAGGTTACCAATAGCCACAGAATTAGTAGACTTGTCCTAGGAGGAAGTCAACTGACTTTTTGGGGACAATAGCTACATTTTGTCGATTGCAAATGGACAATTTACTCTACATTCGAACCTGTTATAATAGGTTGAAAACTGCTTTCTAAAGTACAATACAAAAAACAAGTGTCAAATGTCCCCATCTCTAGATTTCTTAGGACCAGTAAAGTGATGACTGCCTCCGCCATGCAATATCTGGGAATGTTTAAGTAACAACCGTCTCCTCTCTGCATTACAACGAGTACATTCTTGACGAATGACCCAATACATACAAGTTAGAGTCAACCAGGTGTTTAGACAATAGTGTAGTTTAAGGGTGTATTGAGTTCTTGTCGATTTGAGTCTTTGTCGATTCTCATCAATTTGTTATTCATTTGTGAAAACTTTACCAGAACCATTATTAAGTTACCATGTTACCATGGTCTTAATAATAGTCATAGAAAAGTTGAATAGAAATAATAAAGTGATGCAGAAATTCCCAATAACCCCATATATTTATACCCTTCACCTTCGTGAGAAGGGTATATATAAGTTTGTCATTCCGTTTGTAATTTCTACATTTTTCATTTCCGACCCTATAAAGTATATATATTCTGAATCCTTATAGATAGCGGAGTCGATTAAGCCATGTCCGTCTGTCTGTCTGTTGAAATCAATTTTCTGAAGACCCCAGATATCTTCGGGATCCAAATCTTCAATAGTTCGGTCAGACATGCTTTCGAGAATTTTGTTATTTAAAATCAGCAAAATCGGTCCACAAATGGCTGAGATATGAGGAAAAAACCAAAACAACCTCAATTTTTAACCTATTTTTGATATATATCTGGATTACTAAGTCATTAATATAGACAATATGGATATCTAATGATAGATATTTCAAAGTGCATTGCAACGATGTAGATAAGGCTACAGTAAGTTGGACCTACAATGGGTCAAAATCGGGAAAAATATTTTTTAACCCGAATTTTTTTTTCATTAATTATTTTTCCAAAAAACTTTTTTTTTAAAAATTAAAAAAAAAATTGAAAAAACTTTTTTTTTTAAAAAAATTAAAAAAATTTTAAAATATTTTTAAAAAAAACATTTTAATTTTGTTTAAATAAAAATATTTAAAAAAAACTTGACTTCAATTTCCAGATTGACGGCAGACGTTTTATTGTTTGGCCAACTTTTTGAAAAAAAATTGTTGAAAATATTTGAAAAATGAAAAACGTGATTTAAGGTTTTTTTCGATCTAACTCCATAGATTTCATTTTAGGGCCGTAGCCGTGATTCAGCACGTTTATGGATTGATTTCCTGTTCTTCGCCAAAATAGTTTCGGAGTAACTAAATAGAAATTTAAATTAATTTTTTTTTAATATTAAATGCAACAATAAAAAGGGTTTTTAATAAAATGGAATTTTTCATATGGCGACGAAAAGTGAAAGTGGTACTAACTTCTATTTTGTGTCATTATTGAGAAAGCTACTTGAAAGTTTTTTTTCTTGAAAATGGCAATAAAATTGCAATTCTAACACACTCTCTCACATTTCTTTATTTTTCTTAACACATTTAACTGAAACATGAATACTTTTGCACAAATGAAAAATATGTTTTTTTAATTTAAAAAGCAGAAAGATCTATTTATAAAATTTTTCCAGGTCAAATATACATTAAATAATTTGAGAATTGTTTTAATTTTTATACCAATTGTGCAGATGTTTGCAACGCCCAAAAATATTAGTCCAACACCCACCTTAAAGTATACCGATCAACTTATTTTCTATTTCTATTTTCTTTAAATCGATTACCGATAAATCAAAGTTACTTTTGAATTTAAATAAAACTGCATAAATGCTATATCTTATAAAATTTGCGAATTTAGATGAAACTATCCTGGCGTGTTATATGAGGGATTTTTATTACTTAAATGGAAATTGGATTTTTAAATTTACAAAAATAAAATCCATTTTATTAATTTTTGCTTGTTAAGAAATAGAGATCGTTTTGTTACATAAACAATTTTTTGTGAAATTATCGTTTAATACTATTAGCTATATTTTGTGAAACAAGATTTTTTTTTTTTTAAATAAGTGATTTTCTGTAAAAAAAAACTCTTATTTTGTACAAATTTTTATATTATTTCATAGAAAACCTTTTTTACTTATTTTAATCACACATTAATCAAGTTAATTTAATTGCTCAGCATAATCCATTTTTTTAAATCTCCAACCTATGCAATTATTAATTTTTAAATAGAAACATTTATTAATATTTCTTATACTGCTGCTGCACTAAATTAATAATAAGAAAAAACCCAAACACCCCAAAAAAAAGGAACTCCAAAAATAGTGCTTATTAAAAGTCAAAACCAAAATTTGTTAAAATGTCAGTGGAAACAGCTACAAAAAGAAAAAAAATCATTTGCCACAAAATGACTAGCGTGTCAGGCAAAAGGCAAAGAGAAGAAAATAAGTAAATGTGTTGGTATGAAAAATTTCAAGCAGCGCCTAAAACTAGGCAATTACGAATATAGACTCTAATAACCTCTACACAACTACTAGTTTAACAGGCAACGTTAAACTAGTAAATGAAAGAAGAAGAAAAAAAGAAACACAACAAAAGTTTATTTTTGCAGCAGCCACACCGGAAAGCAGCAGCTAAACCACTGAAGCGGCAAAATTCAACAAAAATGAAAATTTCACATACATATTCTCAAGCTTACACATATCTACCTAACACTAATACATTAAAAACTAAGTTTCTAGTCATTTTTGTTTGAGAGTTCATATGGAAAATTTAAGATCACTTGGTGGAGAGGTAGGTAGTTTTAAAGTCTACATTTAGTATTAATAAGCAAACAGCAAAAATTTCCAGACATTCACATACACAGTTTTAGGCATGCAAAACTTTTTGCTTATATATATTTTAGAAAATTGAGCAGTTCTTTTTGTGAATCCTTATACTTTTAACAACATGCAGCCAAAAATATTTTTTTCTGTGGAACTCTGTGTGCAATAGTTCAGCCTGCTTTTTCTGTTTTTTTTTTGTATAAAATTGAAACCACAACGTTGTTTGCCATTACTGTTTGCTAAAAGTGTAAAATTTATATATTTCAATGCAATTATATAAACCAGCTGAGGCATGTTAAAATGCTACATAATAAGCAGCATTAGTAGCAGCTATGGTACAAGTCACAGCAGCAGTAGTCAATACCCTAACACTTACTCATTTTTAAGCAGCTCTACAAGGCTTTAATACAGGAATCTGTAGACTTAACAAATTAACCCCTGAGAGCTGAAGAAATTATACATGTTTCGACAATCTCTAGTTGTTTAAATAAATTTAACCCTTATCTTTCCCTTGTGTGGGAAACCACACAAATTTAACCTTTTTTATATATTTAAAAAAAATGTTAAACAATGTTTATGAAATTTCCTGCCACATCATGTTTTAATTGAAAAAAATGTTTTAATTGTTTCAAAATGATTTGCTTACCCTTGTGTGTGGATTTCCACACATATCAAATGTTCAAGTTTTTTGCTCTAGAAACATAATTTTTTGTTTTCAAATAAGCTATTTTTGTAAAATCTTTGCCTTGTGTCGAAAACCACACAATTTTTTTTTTTTTTTATACATTTAAAAAAAAATTGTTAAACGATGTTTATGAAATTTCCTGCCACATAAATTTAACACAGAAAACGTTTTAATTGATGTAAAAAATATTTTTATAACGAGATATTTGAAAAGTAACGTTGCTTACGCTGGTGTGTGGTTTTCCACACATATGAAATTTCCATGTATTTTACTCTAAGAACATACATTTTTGAGTCTAAATGTGCTTTTTTGTAAAATATTTCCCTTGTGTGGAAAACCACACAAAATTAATAGTTTTTTATAGATTTAAAAAAATATTCTTATGAAATTTCCAGTCGCACCAATTAAGAACAGAAAACGTTTTAGATGCTTCAAAAATTATTTTTTTAACGAAATATTTGAAAAGTAAAGTTGCATATCCTGGTGTGTGGTTTTCCACACATATGCCATTTCTATCTATTTTGCTCTAGGGACACAATTTTTTGTATTCAAATGGTTTTTTTGGTAAAATCTTTCCCTTGTGTGGAAAACCACACAAAATAAATTATTTTTTATAAATTTAAAAAAAAATTGTTAATTAAGCACAGAAAACGTGTTAATTAATTCAAAAATTATTTGTATAATGAGATATTTGAAAAGTAAATTTGCTTACCCTGTTGTGTGGTTTTCCACACATATGAAATTTCTATGTATTTTGCTCTAGAAACATAATTTTTGGAGTTCAAATGTACTTTTTGTAAAATATTTCCCTTGTGTGAGAAACAACACAAAATTAATCTTAATTTATACATTTAAAAAAATATTGCTAAACAATGTTTATGAAATTTCCACAGAGAAAGTTTTAAATGATTCAAGAATTATTTATATAACGAGATATTTGAAAAGTAACGTTGCTTACCCTGGTGTGTGGTTTTCCACACATATGGAATTTCCATGTACTTTTCTTTAGGAACATACATTTTTGAGTACAAATGTGCTTTTTTGTAAAATCTTTTCCTTGTGTGAGAAACCACACAAAATTTATCTTTATTTTTACATTTAAAAAATATTGTTAAACGATGTTTATGAAATTTCCACAGAAAACTTTTTAAATCATTCAAAAATGATTTGTATAGCGAGATATATTAAATGTGACGTTGCTTACCCTGATGTGTGGTTTTCAACACATATAAAATTTCCATGTATTTTGCTCTAGAAACATATATTTTTGAGTTCAAATGTGGTTTTCTGTAAACTCTCGCTTGTGTGGAAAACCACACAAAATTAATCTTTTTTTGTACATTAAAAAAATATTGTTAAACAATATTTATGTTTATTTCCTGCCGCATAAATTTAGTATAGAAAATGCTTTAATTAATTTTAAAATTATTTGTATAACCAGCTATTTGAAAAGTAACGTTTCTTACCCTGATGTGTGGTTTTTCACACATATGAAATTTCCATGTATTTTGCTCTAGGAACATATATTTTTGAGTCTAAATGTGCTTTTTTGTAAAATATTTCCCTTGTGTTGAAAACCACACAAAATTAATCTTTTTTTATACATAAAAAAAATAAACGATGTTTATGAAATTTACACCTTCATCAATGTAGCAGAGAAAATGTTTCAAAAACTATTGTTTCAAAGATATTTGAAAAAGTAAGGTTGGTGTGTGGTTTTCCACACATTTGCAATTTCCATGTATTTTGTTCTAGGAACATAATCCCTGTTAGACTTTTGCTTGTGGGGTGTTCTTAAGTCGCAGGACTATAGGAATAAGCCACAAAAAATAGCGCATTCAAAGCCTACTTGTCATTGGTCATATACAGCCTGATTTATGTGCCGGAGCATTATAAAATTGGATATTATTCATTAAAAACACTACAGTTTTTTTTTTTAAATTTCAAAGCTTTATCTTGAACGGGAATGCTTGCTTTGTTCAAAATGTCTCCTGTTTCCTTAAGGGATTAACTGTGTACCAACTAAAATCCATGAAACTCCCAAAAACAGCAGCCTTAACTGAAGGTAACCCATTAAGTTAAAATAACGAAATAGGCTTCTTATTTTCAATGTTGTTCTATTAACAACTTGCTAGCAAACTTTCAAAGGTTTATTTTAGTTTCTTTTTTTTGTTGCTTTTTACAACAGAAATACATCATACAATGAAAATACTGGGAGAAAACACAAAAAGAACTTGCTTCCTCATGCTGTTTTGGGCATAGATATATACAAATACAGCAGCATGACTGGCTGTCTAAGTAATGAGCAAAGTAAAATGATGTACATATATGTATAAGTTTGAGAAAAGCATGAAAATGCCAGGAACAAGGACATATACACAAATGTACTTAAGCAGACACAAACCTACACATGAAGATATGCAATAGGGAGATCTTTATTTTGTACTTTTTAGATAATCTAGGCCCCTCAAGTTCGTCATATAAGAACAAAGTGTTGAAAATTTTAGAAAAATCGGTCTAAAGGTTCCATATTTTAATTGATATTTCGAGTTTTGGGTCATAATAGAGGAATTTGCAATTTGGAAAATATTGAAACTGGAAACTGCAATTCAAATGTGGAATTTCTAACAATTATCTGATTTTACTCAACTTTTCAATATTTGGTTTTTATATGCTGAAGAATAATTTTAGACCTTCAAAAAGCCAAAAATTTAAAAAAGCCACCCTAATATACACGTACATATGTAGTGGAATATGTTAGCACAAGTGTAAGTTTCTCTGTTGAGCATAATACTTTTCTTTTTCTGGTTATGTAGTAAGATTTCTATGTTAAAATGTATGTATAAACATGGCAGGAAGTACGCTTGTTACCAATTAAGCTAATCCGTCAGATAATTAGAAATGTTGCTTGTACTTGCCATGTTTGTATGTGCAACAAAATATATATATATACAGCTAAATGCAATAACAATAATAACATCACACACTCTCTCTCTCTCTCTCATATGAGCGTTCATATGGCAGTCTGCTGTACAATAATAAACAGCTTGAAATTTATCACCATTAAATTTATAAACATACTTCAACTTGCAACTGTGAGAATGTTGCAAGTTAGTAAGTGTGTTGATGTGTTAGCTGAGAATTATTTGGAAACAGTATTGAAAACAATATGGAAGCACACAGTTGGTTTTTAAGTTCATTTGTGGGTGTTTGCATGTGTTGGCACAGTTTGGAGCCCATTTAAAGGTTTAGCGCCTTGGGTGTTTTAGCAAAAGGATTTGAATGTGAAAAAATTAGGTGCTATAGGAAACAATATTCTAAAAATATAAAGACTTTTAGGAAATTAATAAAAAATAAACCTTTGCCTGGGTCTTTTCAATATGTATGATGCTAAAAGTCACCTAAAACGATTGACCGCTATGCAAAATATGGATGATCAAAGTTCAAACAATTGATTTCTGGACTTTATATATTTTTACTTATTCTTGCAAAATCGTTGGAGCTACTCCAAACCTTTGCAACCAGCTGGATTCATCCAAAAGCAGGGAAAGATCTTTGAAGACTACTTTGCATATCTGAAATGCTGTTTGAACGCCATAAAACAAAACAAATTTTGAACCGAATCATTCTTTGCGATAACCCGATGCGAAAGATATCATATGTGAAGCGCGAATCGACACCAAAGCCTGATATCCATGGGGCTAAGCAATGCACAGTGTGGTAGATCGCAAATCTAACTGGACAAAATTAATAAATCACGTTGGATTCATATAAAAATGAGTTCAAATATATAAAAGATTATAAAAAACCAACTTTTTTTTCGCAATGAATTTTGGGAGTTTTTACCCATTCTTCAAAAATTTTCTTTCGTGAAAAAGTACAAGTCATACTGGAAAAGTCAAAAAATTTATGGCGGTCGCAAGAATGCGCAAGATGTTTTTGATTTACCTTGAAGTGAACACTTGACAGATTAACTCAAATATAGTTTTACATAATAAACAGCTTTAACTCTACTTGAAAAAAGGAAATATTTTATTTTTCTTTGTGTAGGTCATACTGGAAAAGTGAAAAAAATGTATGGCGGTCGCAAAAATGCGGAAGATGTTTTTGATTTACCTTAAAGTGAACACTTGACAGATTAATCCAAATATAGTTGTAGAGCGGAACTTCTCCCAGAGAAAAAATGAACACATCCGTGTACGATTTGACACCATTTTCGGTGTCAATAGTGTATCAACCCCGTATGTGCACAAATTGTACACGAACGGTGTCAATTTGACAACGAAAAAATGACACCATTCAGTTGCCGAATTGACACCATCCGTTGTCGATTTGACACCAGACCGTTGTCAATTTGATACCGCACCGTTGTCAATTTGAAACCATATGTTGTGGATTTGATACCGTTCGTGTACGATTTGGTAATTGAAATAAATAATAATTCCTTTATGTTTTACATTTATTTTTAAATATAATACGAATAAATACTTAAATATAAAATAAATATAAATTTCATGTTTAAATTTGGCAAAACATTGGTGGCAATTATCGGAGTTCCTGTATGTGAAATTTCAAATAGTATCCCTAATTTTGGCACTGCTTCCACAAGTCATCATTCTAAAAAATAAAACAAATACTTATTGTATTCTACATTGCTGATAATTATATATATAGCTCTACTTTCCTTTTAAATGTACAAAAACTGTATGTTTATTGTTTCCAGGAATTTTTGGAATTGTATGTCGTCAGTGGATTCGGTGATCTTCTCATTTCTTGCACTGCCTGGATCTTCATCTGCATCAACACAAATTCACTATTTAATACAATTACACTTTCTTTTATACATATTTTAATTTTTAAATATTTTCACTTTTTTAATATAAATAAAATTTAAAACTGACTTATAAAAACAAAGCAGAGCAAAAAGTTTCGCCGCAACACTTTGACAATAACTTGTCAGTCAAAAGTGACACCGTATGGTGCCAAAATGACACCAACCGTTGTCGATTTTGCAACGTCACTTTTCCCTCAGTGTATGCGGAATAAACAGCTTTCACTCTACTTGAAAAAAAGAAATATTTTATTTTTTCCAATTTCTGATCTTCTCACAAAAAATAGTTTTTTTTAATAGTTACAATGGAAATAATTAAATGAAAATTGTTGCATATTTCCTTGAAATAGAGCTTAATAATAATATAAACAAATTATGACAATAAAATCACCGTAGCCTTTTTAATCATAAACCAAAGCCACACAAAAAATACACTTCTCGTTGAAATCTTAATGTACCTGTTGACAACAACTGACTTTAAAGCTTAGGTTTTCCTAATCGGAGGTAAAAACCAAAAAAACAAAACATGAATTACAGTTCCCTATTGTATTGAGAAGCTCATTAAGTGATCAGAAGGAATGTTGGCAGACACTGATTTACCACAGTGTGCAATGCTCTGTATTTGGTTGGACCAAAAGAGTTCTATCTATTATGAGCTGCTGAAATCTGACTAGACCATCACAGGGAACCTGTAGCAACTGAAACTGATTCGTTTGACCGAAAAATGCCCAGAATATGCTTCCAGACATGAAATCGTAATATTTTATCATGACAACGCTCGGCCACATATTGCAATACCTGTTAAAGACTAATTATAGTTCAGACCTTTCATCGACCAACTACTAATTGTTTCGATTGATGCAGAAGGCTATCTCTACGATACGCTTTACTTCATAATAAGTCCCCGAAACTGGCTGGTTCTTGGCCTCAAAAGATAAGCAGTTCTTTCGGTTCGGAATCTATATGTTGGCAGAAAGAGGGGAAAAGGTCATAGCTAGCAATGCCTAATACTTTGAATAAATTTATAATGTAGAAATGCACGGTGGTCAATATCGGCCAAAAATTTCTTCATGAAAATGTTTGAAATTTGGCATTTGTATTAAGAATAACATAACCGATCGATCGACAAATATTTCGAAGTTCAAATACAAGGTTTGGCCAAAAAAGCATGGACGTTCTAAAAGTATCAAAAAAGTTGGATGTAAGTGCTGAAATTTAGTCCAAAAATAAAGAATAAAATATGTGATCGAAAAAAAATATTGGTCATTCAAATTTCGGATTACATATACAGGGTTTGGCCAAACAATCATGGACGTTTTAAAAGTATCGAAAAAATTAGTTTATTCATGTAAATGCCTGAAATTTACTCCAAAAATTAAAAATAGCATAAGTGATTGAAAAAATGGTCATACAAATTTCGGAATACGTATACAGGGTTTGGCCAAACAATCATGTATGTTTTAAAATTATCGGAAAAGTTAAGTTATTCATGTAAATGCCTGACATTTGGTGTACATTTAAGAACAACACACTTGATACATCACAAAAAATAATAGAAATTGCCTACAGGGGTTGGCCAAATAAACATTGACGTTATAAAAGTATAAAAAAAAATATGAAATTTTTGTAAATGACTTCAATTAGCTTTATAATTAAAAATAACATAAATGATCCATTGAAAAAAATTTCGACATACAAATACATGGTTTGGCCGAATCATAATAACTCTGAAACTTATTTTTATTTTTGAAATTGACCAAAAAAATACAAAAAAATGCATAAAATATGAAGGGACTGAAATCATTCTGGTTATTAGAATGACAGATAATTGCTGCTGAAATTCATAGTACTTACTCCTGATCCTTTACAGTATTAGATGTAATTTACACTTAACCTCTAATAGCCTCTTTTAATTTGTTCTGGCCTTTCGAACTTTTTTTTAATTTAGTTTCTTTAGATTTAAAACTTCACTTCACTTTTATATATGAAAAGGAAACGCAAAAACTCCTTAGTAACCACGTGGACTGGTTAACTGCTAACTGTTTTATAAAAGCATGTGCTAATTTGCAAAAAAAAACTGTAAATAAAAAAGCACAGGATACTTCGATTCAAAAATAAAAAAATCACATTTTTCTAATATTAAAATGACAAGAAAAACCTTTGACTTTACAGCATTATAAATAACCATATAGTTACATTATAGCCAAAATAATAATGATACTGTATATTCTGAAGTGTTAAGACAAATTTACCATCAAAATTTTACCACCGTGAAATGTTTTACAATAAAAGTAAAACATTTTAAAAAATCTATTCAAAAATTGTTTTTAACTACACAATAATTTCACTAAGATATGAACGGCGATCAAAGGCCTTTCCATTTATGTTTGACTTTAAGTTAATAAAAATTGTTGACATTTTACAAAAAAAAAATACACTAAATAGCATGTTTAAGAGTTAGAATTTATTTAGAATTTGTAAAAATTTTCAAATAATCATAAATATTTTTAATTGCTTTATTAAAAATTTGTTTTTTTTTAAATGGGTTTATAACGATTTTGCTGTTATTATTGTAATTATGCTAATTTTCCTCTTGTTTCCCTCACTTTCCACATAAATTTATTAAAATTTTTAAAATCGTACACGGTGGCGTATTATTATTATTAATTAAGGAGTATAATGATAATTTAGCTAAAACAACATCATTTTAAATGATATTGAAACAGTTCTTAATGCAAATGAAAGCTAAGACTTTAAGGTAATAGAAATGGAGGACATTTTCTAAATAAAATTCACAGTAGAATGTGTTGGTATTAATTTAGTTTTTTTTTTAAATTGTTCGATTAATCATAAATATGTTTGAATTGATCTATTAAAAGTTTGGTTTTTTGATGGGTTTATAAAGATTTAGCTCTAATTATTTAATTATTTTGATTTCCGTCTTGTTTTCTTTACATTCCATAACATTTTATTAAAATATTTAAACATGTTCAAGGTGGCGCACAGAGGGATTTTAGTGTCAAAAAGTAAATTTTTAAAACACTCAATTTCAAAAATCAAATGATGCAGTTTTGTAGAGAAATGTTTAAAGATGAAATATACACTTATAGTTTTAATAAAAATTTTATTTTATTTTTAAAAAGTTGAAGTAAAGTCCATGCAAGGGTCTTAAACAAAAATTTCACGCAATTCAGTGGTTTATATATGTATAATATTCCTAATAATACCATTTATCTTTAACATATTTGAAAAATATAACATTTCTCCATAAATAAAAAAAAAAATTATGGGGATATCGTAAACCATTAAGAAGATATGCTCAAATCTATAAGTCTCTAAAAATTGTTTTATTTTTGATTTTCCATGGAAAAAAAATGTAGCCCCACTTTCCCCCAAGCTATTTTTATAATAAAACTAAAGTTGGGAGTGCCTTGTTTCGATTAAAAGAAAAATAGATTTCGGAATTTTTCGGAAACTATTATTTTTTGTCGTATAATAAAGGAAATATCAAAAAAAATCTTATCTATGTATGGGTTTCATGGGCGATGCGCGTGACCGATTTTATTGAAACTCGGCACATATTCTTCTTTTGTTTCAGAAAATATATGTACCGAATTTCTAGACTCTTACTTGGATAGCAAAAATTTTATGTGAAAAAATCTATTTGGACTGTATGGGAAGTGGGCGTTGGGCGTGGTCCATTTTGATAAAATTTATTTTTTCTTAGTTTGGTCTATATAATATTATCAGTGCCAAATTTCAGTGCTCTACGACCTCCCTTATAATTTTTGCCAAAAAATGTATGTGTGGCGTATGATTAATATTAATTAAGGAGCTTTTATTGCCACTAATTCATAACAGAATGACTTGCACACCGCTCAGGTAACAACGAACATTTGAAGAGTTGCCTAATTTATAATTTTTAATTTATTAGCATTATCTAGAGGGGAATATACGAAAAGAGGGCGAGAACTTATAGTTCAAATGTATCGATTGACAATGTAGTAATAAATTAATGATGACGAAACACATGATTACCTTCAAAAAGTAATTCATGTAATGCTGAATATGCCCGCTATTATTTTTGGTACTCAATGATGATGCAGAAAATAAAATAAATTGAGGTTAGATTTACATCCAATTCTAAATAACGAATAGAGAGCAGTATAATAAGAGATCTGTGGCTTAGTAATTAGCGCAACAAAATGAGGGGTTATGAAAAATTTATTTTTACAGTTTTTTCTCAAATGCTGGATTATTAATGCTATTAAATTTTATAGTGAAGTGTTAGGCTGATTGTACCAATAGGTCAGCTGGAATGGCATACCCATGTCAATTCACCAGTTAATATTGTCGAATAATTTCTTTTAAGGTAATTATGACCGAATAAACTCAGAACAGCCATCAGAAAATAATTTTCAAATTAAGTTTAGGAACCCGCTGTAAAAAGGTGAAGAGTGCCTCAGAGTATTGTTGCCGGTTTAGGTGCAAAAAACAATAATTATGATACGATTTTATTGCAAAACTAATGAAAAAGAACTAACTAGAAAAATTTGGAACAGATCGGGCGACTAAATTACACACAAAATTTCACGTGATGACAGAAAAAAAAACTATAAATCAGAAAGCATTTCGACCTTCAAGGGAAATGTTAACAAATCTGTAATTAATGTCACAGTGTTTTGTAATGCATGCCTTTAGGCACTCTTGCGGGTTAGAGGGTTAATAGCGATGCAAGCGGTTGAAAAATTCACTAGTAGAAGTTCTCTGTGGCTGACTAATTCGATGTTGCAGAACTAGTTCAATAAATTTTAATTCACTACGAATATGCAAAACTTTATTAGATTTGCCGCATAATCAACATATTTATGACACATGAATAGTATTCCCGAGTGACATTTGTATTGGGGCTAGGTAAAATCATGAACCGTTACTACCCATTCTCAACACCAAACAAACCTTATCAACACATTTTATTTGAGCCAGCTTTCTTTTGGGCCCTATTTTGTTTTCAACAGATAGACAGATGGACGGACCTAGCTAGATCGTCTTAGAATATCGTAAGGTCCCATGATGTATTCACTTTGTAAGTCTGCGATGAATATTTCGATGTGTTATAAACGGAATGACAAAATCTCTTTAAATTCCTTAAATGCATTCAATTTGCTCAGAACATGAATTTCAAAGAATTCATGATGATTTAAAGTTATTGAATGCATTTGTTACATCCTAAAAAATATTTGTAGTTTTAAAGAGAATCCTAATGCAACCTTGAATCCCTCCCTGGTGTTGCCACATTGAAAATACATATATTTAAACCTTAAGTTAAGGCATTTATTTTTCTGTAATATATCACGTGACACATGATTTTCTTAATAAAAAACAAACATACATACCAGCCATTTAAAGTTTCCCTAACTTGCTCTCAAACACAAAGTTGCAACTGCCCAGCAGTTAAACAAGTTGTCGATGGAACCCTTATATACATTAATTGTCTGATCGCTTGGCTGACTCTAATTTATATATTTTGGATCATTTCAAACGTATGTGCTCTTTGTACTGCAGCCAGAACTGAATTGGTTACTTTACACATCCCATGTAATTAAGCGTGAGTACAATTGTCACTTAACTGTCTCTATGTAATCAAGAGAGTATCCACTTTAAACGTTTAGTTTGCACTGCACTTTAAACAGTAGTTATTTTACCCACCAGATGTAGTCAGAGTTTTTGGATAAATGTATGATAACATGCAATCGGTTATTGAGCGATCTTTGAGATGCATCTTTAAGGTTAAAGTTACTTGTCATGTAGCTGATCAAGTAACCAGTTAGGTAGCTAGTAGGGTATTCATTCGACTAATAATCGTTCGATTAATCGACTAATTTCTTACAAATAATTATTCGAACAATTTCGAATAACGAATAATTCGAACAATTTTATGTAGAATAATCGAATAAAACGAATAAATGTTCATATATACATATTTAAATTTATAAAATTGCTTAAAATTTTTCATAATTTCAAATTTAAATAAGTAACAATGACTCACAAAATTTGTATTGTTTCTGAAATTCGACAAATAACTAAATACAAAGGGACTTTCGATCACTGCAGATGAGCGTTCTGATAGCTCCTTCCAAGGTCTATTAATAAGGTCTGTGCAACTAAACAGCTGATAATTTTTTGTCCCTTTGTGTTTACATACTGTGTTTGTCAAAATTTGTTTACATTTTTAGAGCGCCATTGTATTTTTTTCAAATTTGTTTACTTTTCTAACGTTTCGTGACAAAATTGAAAACTGAAAAAATAAATTAAAAACATAAAAAAATAAGAAAAAGTGTCGTGAACAAATTGAAAACGGAAAAAATAAATTAAAAACATAAAAAAATTAATAAAAAATGCGTTAATGCTATTCAATAGTTCTTTAATTTCATATGTATATCTAAAAAAATAAATGTATGTTGTTGAAAATAAAATTATATTATGTATGTTTGTTTTGGTAATGTTTTTGACAAGTTCAGTATAGTTTTACACAAACAAAATGCCTGTTTTTCTTTTTGTTTTTGAATTGTTGTAGAGTTGCACAGACCTTATTAATAGACCTTGGCTCCTTCTATAAATATATAAAAATTACTGCAAGAAGTTACAATTCTAAAAAAAATAATTCAACATTTTTAACTTAGGACTTAAACCAATGAAAATAAAAGGTACGGAATAAAATACTTGTTATTTAGCTGGCGAAATATTAGGAGAATCGCAATTAATAATCAAAATATTAACTTAGATTAAAGTGGAGTTGAATGTGGTGGAGAATGTGATTTTGAAACGGTCGTCGAAAGTGATATTGAGGATGACGTTTATATTGATTACATTGAAATAGATGAAGGCCATTATCTTAAAATATATGTACATAAGTGATGTTATTAACCGCGTACGTAATTGTTGCAAAATATTTAATAAATCCAATGATAAACACAAAATATTTCAAACTAACGTTTTGTTGCAAAAAAAGCATGGAGTTCGTCTTCTACATGATTTTGAACATCGTTTAACATCTTTGTCTATCATGGTAATAAACTTTTTGCGTATTTGTAAATGCGTCAATCGTGCACTGCCTGACTTCAAGTTAGCCACGTTCACTGACAATGATAACAAACTTTGGACAGATTCCCTTTATTGTGTAATTCCCAAAGACCACTTTATTAAGCAAAGATTCGGCAACGTTGATAGAGCTTAATGTATAATACAATTTGTTATAAATAATTTAGAAATAGTGAATAATTAATTTACTAAAGAATTAGTTACTCAATTTAAAACCCGAATTAATGAACGACATAAAAAAGTTCTTAATACGTTTATTTGAATTAAGGATCATGTCCAAGTAGCTCAAATTTTTTAAAGCATAGCTCCAAAACGGAAACTAAAGGATTTGCTAGTCAATTGTTTTGTAGATTGTTCGGGCGTTAATCTGATCAGAATATTTCTGATGAAAATTTAATGATGGATTTTGTTTTCGAATGTTTTTTAACATTATCAATACTTGAATTGTCATCTTTAACGTTATTTTTTGTTTTTCTTTGACAATAAAATATTAAAAAACCGACATCAAAACTTCATTCTTTACTTTTTTAAAAAAATTTAAATTATTCGAATAATTCGATTTATTTTAAACGAGTGATCGAGTTATTCGAACAAGTTAAAATGTCTTATTCGAATTATTCGTTTTATTCGAACAAGAGAAAAATCGAATTATTCGAATACGCTAGTAGATAGTGAGGTATCAGACTGTGTGTAAGTGAATAAAATGCGTTGGCAACTTTGCGCCAGCTATCAGATAGTCTAATTGGAATCAAAAAGGATCATGCACGTGTCAAATAACTATGTAGATACAAAGCTAGTTATATAACGAGTTGTCATCCTAAATTAAACTAAAAATCAGTAGTTCGGTAAAGTCTCCTAGAACTGCTGGGTGTTTTCTTACTACTACTACTAAATTTTATGAACATTTTACCACACATCGAATCAAATACACTTACACACACTCTTTGTAGCTAATACTTTCACACTTCTTTTGTTACATTGATGGTTCAGCTCGTCAACGTTTTTCATTATTTTGAGCGATGGAATTACAAAATTTTTGTAAATTTAGTTTAATTTTCTTATTTTATAGAATTTCATGGTTGGCACCTTATTAATAAGGGTGTAACAAACCAAATATATCTAGTATACATTTAAACATACATGCAACTTTTGTTGCAATTTTCTTTATAGTTAGTTGGTAGTTGTCTGTCATATGTAAGTTTATAGGTTTAGTTGCTGTAAGTGTTGACAGCTTGTTAGTGGTGGCTGTATTTCTTCTCTCATTTTCTATCGTTACCTTTTTTTAACTTTTTCAAAATTAAACCACAATTTTCTTTTTTTAAAAATAAATAAGCTTAAAAATATGCTATGATTTTTATGCTTTAGAATCCACAAAAGTTTATTAGAGGTAAAAATCATTCATATGGAAATATTATTAAATTTTTTTTTTTTTTTCATTCTTAATATAAAATGATTTACTAGAGAATAAGGGAAAATTAAAGTGGGTGGTGGGAGAGAGAGTGTGAAAAATGTTTCTAAAAATATAAAAATATTTCTAACCACATCATTATTTTTAAGGGAATATTTTGCAAGAATATATAGTAATTATTTTTCAATTAAAAGAAAAAACAAATTCGGTAATAAAATTATGATTACATTTTTTTTTTTAAAATAAGTTGTTTAATCGAAATAGACGATAGAGTATCATGAAAAAATATGCGTACACCACTACGTGATAAAAGACCATAAAACAAAGGACCCGTGTCTACCTGTTTTGCCCCAAGTCATGCACTTTGTTTTTAATGGAAAAATTACTCGGTGTTATTTTTGCAAAAAAAGTGATAATTTTCGCAGGCTCATATCTTGCAAACGGTTCGGAATTTGGATTTTCTCTCTGAGGCAATATTATAGCCCTTGTCACAAAGAACTAAAATTGTGAACACATAAAATCAAAAAAATTCATCTTCAAAATCAAAATCGCAAAAAACTTTAAAAAATTCGATTCTTTTTACATTTTTTCCCCTGTTCAGGTCCATAGGTAGCAAACTGTTCAAAATTCAAGGAAACAATCAACTACAAAAATGTACCTAAGATCTGAATAAACAACTTTCTAGAACATATAGACTTCCTACGAATGATTATTAATACCGTTTAGGTAGCCGCAAATGGGAAAAATTTCCCGAAATTTTTTTTTTATTTCATTTGTTTTTTTTACTTACACAGTGTATGTACAATAATTTAATTTTAAATTTTACTAAAATATCAATCCACAAGTCGTAATGTTTTCAACAATATCAAATACTTATATTAAAAGCCTGTATTTAATCCTCAGAAGTCCAACAAACCTTGCCCCATTTGACAAGTTTGTACGTTTTTTCATATAATGAATGCAAAATCTGTTAAGTCAGTATGTGTTTGAATTCAAAATTTACATTTGATATGTTAATAACATTTTGCATGAAATATATGAAAAAACGTAAAAATTTTTCAAAGGGGCCATGGTTTGTGGAACTTCTGAGGAGTAAATAAAGACTTTTTATATAAATATTTGATATTGTTGAAAACATTATGACTTGTGGATTGATATTTTAGTAAAATTAAATAATTTTATAAAATTTTGGTACTTCATTTACCTTAAAAACTAAAAAAAAATTCATATGCTGATTTTCCACGAATAAAAATATAAAATTTTAATTAATGTAAAATTTTAACAATTAAAGATAACATAACAAAATTTGGAACCAATATAGACTCAAATGAACTTAAATCAATGGCATTACAATTTTTGAAATTTTTTATTTTCAAATACTGAAATTCCTAAAACGGGGAAAATGTGTTCCAAAAACTGAGTTTTTTTTAGAAAAGTGCCTACTGTGAAGTTATTTACTGTATGATAGTAAAAATACTTAGTACGTATTTAAGAAACATGTGGGGTTATGCAAATATGTAGCTTTTTCGTGGATCGGTTTTTTGCCTTTTTAGACTTTTTTACTCAAACCGAAATTTTTCTTTTAAAATTGGCCAAGTTTGGATAGGACTGGGGGGTGGTGTGTCCGCTTAAGTGAGCCAAATTTTCCTTTACGCGCTTTTGCATTAAGTTATCTTTCCGGATAATATAAAAATTGTATATAGTCCCGAAGAAAATTGTTCTACAAAAGAAAAATATGTGGACTTTTTTGGGAAAAAACGTAATAAATACGTCCCTTTTTACAAGTTCCAACTTTGGATGCGTATAACTTTTTATAGGGAAGAGATAACTGTTAGCAAGTTGTTTTTATTTTATTTAGAATTTTATCGCCATAAT
The DNA here is from genome assembly GCF_958450345.1 of Calliphora vicina. Taxonomy (NCBI): domain Eukaryota; kingdom Metazoa; phylum Arthropoda; class Insecta; order Diptera; family Calliphoridae; genus Calliphora; species Calliphora vicina. The sequence goes on from NC_088781.1 coordinate 130,521,432, forward strand.
AGCTGATATTTTAAAAATAAATTTCGACCCTCCGTAGGCCCGCCATATCTAAAAAACCATAAAAATATCGAGCAAAATTAAAAGAAATAAATCAATAAACCTGAATATCTCTTCAACTAATAGAGATAACCTACCCTTGTAAGCATTTTTTGTAGATCTTCTCAAGAACTATTTATATTCAAAATTTCAGCTCATTCGGATCATAAATGGATTTTTGGCGATTTTTATACCCTTCACCTTCGTGAGAAGGGTATATATAAGTTTGTCATTCCGTTTGTAATTTCTACATTTTTCATTTCCGACCTTATAAAATATATATATTCTGGATCCTTATAGATAGCGGAGTCGATTAAGCCATGTCCGTCTGTCTGTCTGTTGAAATCAATTTTCTGAAGACCCCAGATATCTTCGGGATCCAAATCTTCAATAATTCTGTCAGACATGCTTTCGAGAAGTTTGCTATTTAAAATCAGCAAAATCGGTCCATAAATAACTGAGACAATTTTCAATTCAATTTATTTATTGATAATCTGTAAGCCAAGAATGGCCAAATTGATTACAAAGTGATTATATATGGCACTTATATTTTACATTATTATTTATATTAATTTATTATTAAATAATTTTTATATTATATATTTTTAACTTAAATCTAAATAAAAATATCATGGACGTGAATATATTTTTTTCAAAAAAAAATCATAAAAAGCAAAGAAATTAAAAATAATATCATATTCCACCTTCACCAAAAAGATTCAAAATATTAAAGATTTGACTTAATCTTGCTTTTAAATTCGGAAATAGATTTTTGACCTATTTTTGATCTGGATTACTAAGTCATTAATATAGATAATATGGATATCTAATGATTTCAAAGTCCATTGCAACGATGTAAATAAGGCTATAGTAAGTTGGACCAACAATGGGTCAAAATCTGGAAAAATATTTTTTAACCCGAATTTTTTTTTCATGAAAAAATTTTTTTTGGCCATACATTTTTTTCCAAAAAAAAACTAAAAAAAAAAATTTTAAAAAAAAATTTGTAAAAAAAACTTTTTTTAATAAAAATTAAAAAACAATTTCAAAAAAAAAAATTTTTGAAAAACAATTAAATTTTGTTTACCCAAAAATATTTAAAAAAAATTATTTTAAAGTATAATTTGGTGAAGGGTATATAAGATTCGGCACAGCCGAATATAGCTCTCTTACTTGTTTTAAAAAAAATTTGAGACCCGAGGTCACCAACTTTGAGGGGCTACGTTCTTGCCCCCCATTAGCGCTAGGAAGCTGAACAAACGTAAATCAACTCTAAAACACCTCTGCTCAAACCATGTGAGATTTCGTAACAATATCTCCAATAGTTCCCAAGATACCGAATTATTTCCAAGAAAAAAAGTTTTTAAACCACTGTGCATCGTTATACTAGACTTTGAAATATCTATCATTAGATATCCATATTGTCTATATTAATGACTTAGTAATCCAGATATATATTAAAAATAGGCCAAACATCGAGGTTGTCCCGGTTTTTTCCTTATATCTCCGACATTTGTGGGCCGATGTTGTCGATTTTAAATAGTAACCGAGCCGAAGAATTCCCGAGATATTGATGTATGAATCATGTATATTAGTTATTTGGGGGCTACGGAAAGTTGATTGTTACTTTCGTAATGACCTAAAATACCACCAACATTTTTTTTTTAGCTTTTTCTAAGAAGGGCAACAACAAGGGGAAAAATGCATGTTTTCAGTTTTTTTTTTAAATTTTTGCCATTAAATAATTACTTCTGCAATCTAATTTAAAAGAATCTTAATGTGTACGTCATTGTCGTTCTAATAAGATATAAAAGTCAGAAATTGGTTAAAAAATTTTAAAGTTATTGATTTTTTATTAACTTTAACATTTTTTAACGTGTCTCAGGCCACTAGAACAAGAAATGTAGGAACGAAATTAACATATTTTGAGAAAAATTAAAACAAAAGTATATTTTTACTTAAAATATATCCATATTTATATATGAGTTTTTATCTTCATAGGATACAGTTAACCTATCCGCAGGTATAACCAAAAACAAATATTTTTTTTAACTGCAGTTTCAAAACTCCAATTTAAAATTTTTAAAAATTTTGTTAAACAAATTTCAGAATTTTTTTAACATCACATGGGGATTTATTTACAACATAATAGGGAATCAAAATGCGAAAAAAGTATGTCAATACCTCCTATAGTTTTTCCGTACCTGCGATATAAATTTTGCGATTTTCGAGAAAAACAAATTTTTTGGCCATATTTTGGCGAATGTGCCCAATTTCCTTACTGTTATTAATTTTAAGTAAAATCTGTTTAGAATATTATAGTCCAGGTAATTTTTAATATAGTCTAAAAGTTTTCATAAAATCGGAAAACGCTAATCCATAAATCTTGTGGGTCAAAGGTCAAATTTTTCAATATTTGGAATTATTCATGGAGAGATAGTGAAATATCATATATTTTTGGGCCTATTTTGATGAAACTTAAGAAAAATATAACATGAAGTCTAGTATTTACAATAACACCACAAAAATGGAAATTAATCCTTAAGTGCACTTAAATGTTTAAAACTATTTAGAAAGAAGTAGTTGGGAAGTTTTGCCTCACCAGCATTATAATCTCGACCTTGTCCCGACTACTATTTGTCTCAGTCTCTCTATGGAATACGCTTAATTTTAGAACAGAATATCCGAAATTGGCTTGATTCGTTGTTGGCCTTAAAAGATGGGAAGATGTCAAAAAGATGGGAAAAGGTCACGGCTACTAATGGTTAATACTTTGAATAAATTTATGTTTTACAAACGCTTCAAAATAAAAGTTAAAATTTTAAAAAAATCTCGCATTTTTAAATCAAAAATGTGGTAAATATAAACGGAAAACCCAAAAAATTTTGTTCATAAAAAAAGACATTTTCACATAAAATAGTTTCCAATAAGTAAAAACCTTTTATTTAATGCAATCGACTTTAAAAAACCCCTACCTGTTTTCATCTAATTTAAACTCTTCAACTTTCCGCTTGATCAATGAAGCTGAATCCACAATTTCCATAAACAAAAACCATTTAAATATTTTAAATGAAAAAAATTTACTCGACTCTCGATAAAGATGATTAAGTTTTATTTAAAATAAAAAACAAAAAATATACATTTAAAACACATGATTGAACTTCAATAAGATTGTGCACTTATTTTTCATTATTTTCGCAAAAAAAGTTTTTTATCTGTGCAAGTTTAACTTTTGCTTCAAACAAAACTGAATGAATGTGAATGCAAAAATTGAAAACAAAAATTAAGCAGCACAAAAATACAAACATGAATGAAAAGTCAAACAGACAAATACTAGATGGCAATTTAAGTAGAAATAATATATAAATAACAGCAAAAACAAGAACAATGAAAAAAGATCACAAGGTAAAATATCTACTTACATTAACAATTTGATTAAAATTCAAAGTAGTGGAAAATTTCTTTTATTTGCTTACGCTCACACACAAAGACACACGCCGCCATCTTTAAAAGCAGCAAACCAATGACCTCAATGTCTTTTTTTCTTTTGTACAGAATCAGCCAAGTCATGAGCAACAGCGGCAGTGGCAGTGGCAGCAGCAGTCGCGCCATAAATCACTGGCTGATTTCTGCTTATTTAAGCCATAAATTAAGGCCAATATATATTTATTTATTTACTTACTTATACAAATAAGCATAAATAAATATACATGGCAGATAATGTTAAAAAAGACTTTTTAATTTGTTTGATTTCTGCGTATGTTTTAAATGAATTTTCAGCAACTGACAGCAGGAGAGTTTTAATTAAACATCTTTGCCCCCTTTTTAAGTCAATGCCAATTTTTAAGTAGACAAAAATTATAAGAATTAAACGATTACTAAGAGGATCCTTAACATACACCAAAAGGCAAATAAATATGTGTTTGAGTTGTGTTGCTGGAAATGTATTTCATTTTTGAACTGTGTAAAAAAGGTTTACAACAAGAACCTGCAAGTAAGAGGATTTGGTGGCACACAAGGCATTTTAATGATATTTGTGGAAATTGAGAGCGTATGAGTAATTTTAATAGCCATAGAGCAAACAAGATTATTGATGATTAAAGTGGATGGAAAAGTGTTATGCTGGAAAATGTATGGATAATTTAAACTATGTTCTTACAGTGAAGAGCATCTTCTGGAAAAACCAATCAAAGTGATGGTTGCAGATTCAATTCCCGTAAAATACTGTGGCTTCTTCAGCAGATAAAGCTAATGGCAAAATAACTTTCCTGCAAGGTCAGAGGTTTAGGTAAAATTTTGATTACGGTTTCAAAATTAAAGAGCTGTGTTCATAGAAACAATTACACTATACAACAATATCAAATTTTTCCCAAAATTACAAGGTCCAACCAATAAATTTTGATAGAGGAGACAAAAAAAAAGACACGTGTATCGGCGTTATGAAAGTTTACATCTGAGTTTCATTTGAGGGGGGGGGGGGTTATAGTTTCCCAACTCTGGCACATTCTTATTGTTAATCTTCATAAGAAACCATATGATCCTTACATTTTAGGTATAAAATGTGTTCCGCAAAGTTATGTAAAATGTTACGGAGAATATTTTTGTAGAATATGTTAACCCTCTAACTCCTCAAGGCATGGGTCTTTTTTGTCCTTCTTTTAAAAAAGAGCAACAAACACCATTAAAACAGGGATTTAAGGGGTAAAAATGTTCCGCAAAAAAAATATACGTGAAATTTTACTATAAGTCATTAAATACACCAAAACGGAAAATTCAACCAGAACAATAAGAATGCGCGAGAGTTGGGAAACTTTAACCCCCCCCCTCAAATGAAATTCAGATGTAAACTTTCAAAACGCCGATACACGTGTCGTTTTTTTTGGCTCCTCTATCAAAATTTATTGGTCGGACCTCGTAATTTTTTTGGTGTATTCATTCGACTAATGATCGCTCGATTAATCGAATAATTTCTTACGAATAATTATTCGAACAATTTGAAAATGGCCATTTTCGAATAACGAATAATTCGAACAATTTTATGTAGAATATTCAAATAAAACGAATAAATAATCATATATTTTTGAATTTATTAAATTGCTTAAAATTTTTCATAATTTCAAATTTAAATAAGTAATAATGACTCACAAAAATTGTATTGTTTCTGAAATTTAACAAATAACTAAAGACAAAGGAACTTTCGATCATTGTAGGAGAGTGTTCCGATAACTCCTTTTATAAATATATAAATATTACTGCAAGAAGTTACAATTCTAAAAGCAAATCTTTCAAATTGTTTAATTTAGGACTTGAACCAATGAAAATAAAAAGTACGGAATAAAATATTTGTTATTTAGCTGGCGAAATGAAATATTAGAAGAATCCCAATTAATAATCAAAATTTTAACTTAGATTAAAGTGTAGCTGAATGTGATGGAGAATGTGATTTTGAAACGGTCGTCGAAAGTTATATTGAGGATGACATTTATAATGACTACATTGAAATAGATGAAGGCCATGATCTTAAAATATATGTATAAAAGTGGTGTAATTAACCGCGTACGTATGTGTTGCATAATATTTAATAAATTGAATGATAAACACAGATATTGCAAACTAACGTTTTGTTGCAAGAAAAGCATGGAGTTCGTCTTATACATGATTTTGAACATCGTTGAACATCTTTGTCTAACATGGTAATAAACGTAGTTGTATTTGTATTTGTAAATGCGTCAAGCATGAACTGCCTGACTTCGAATTAGCCACGTTCACTGACAATGATATCAAACTTTGGACAGATTCCCTTTATTGTGTAATTCCCCAAGACCACTTTATTAAGCAAAGATACGGCAACGTTTATAGAGCTTAATGTATAATACAATTTATTATAAATAATTTAGAAATAGTGAATAATTACTTTACTAAAGAATTAGTTACTCAATTTAAAACCCGAATTAATAAACGACATAAAAAAGTTCTTAATACGTTTATATTGTATTTGAATTCAGGATCATGTCCAACTAGCTCAAATTTTTTAAAGCATAGCTCCAAAACGGAAACTAAAGGGTACGCTAGTCAATTGTTTTGTAGATTGTTCGGGAGTTAATCTGATCAGAATATTTCTGTTGAAAATTTAATAATGGACTTTGTTTTCGAATGTTTTTTAACATTATCAGTACTTGAATTGTTAACTTAACGTTATTTTTGTTTTTCTTTAACAATACAATATTAAAAAACCTACATCAAAACATCATTCTTTACTTTTTTAAAAAAATATAAATTATTTGAATAATTCGATTAATTTTAAACGTGTGATCGAATTATTCTAACAAGTTAAAATCTCTTATTCGAATTATTCGAACAAGAGAAAAATCGAATAATTCGAATACCCTAATAAATAGTCAAAAATTTAAGTCTTGCAACAACAGAATACATGTAAATCAATGTACATATTTTGAGTTTTTATAAAAGTAATCGAATTTTGGTCTGAAATATGAGTGATCACAGATCGAAATCTTTTTCTTGATTAAACGCTTATTGGCCAAGTTATTAGAGAATTTAGATATTTTGAGTTTTTACATAAAAAATCAATTTTTGGTCAGAAATATAAGTGATCACAGATCGATCTCCTTTTCTTGATTAAACTCTTATTGGATAAGTTATTAGCTTATTTTGATATTTTGAGTTTTTATATAAAAAATCGATTTTTGTTCAGAAATATGAGTGATCACAAATCAAGCTCCTTTTCTTGATTATACGCTTATTGGCCAAGTTATTAGCGAATTTATATATTTTTAGTTTTTATATAAAAAGTCGATTTTTGTTCAGAAATATGAGTGATCACAGATCGAGCTCTTTTTCTTGATTAAACGCTTATTGGCCAAGTTATTAGCGAATTTAGATATTTTGAGTTTTAATATAAAAAATCGATTTTTGCTCAGAAATATGAGTGATCACAGATCGTGCTCTTTTTCTTGATTAAACGCTTATTGGACAAGTTATTAGCGAATTTACTTATTTTGAGTTTTTATATAAAAAATCGATTTTTTATCAGAAATATGAGTGATCACAGATCGAAATCATTTTCTTGATTAAACGCTTATTGGCCAAGTTATTAGAGAGTTTAGATATTTCGAGTTTTTATATAAAAAAATCGATTTTTGTTCAGAAATATTAGTGATCACAGATCGAGCTCTTTTTCTTGATTAGACTCTTATTGGCCAAGTTATTAGCTTATTTAGATATTTTGAGTTTTTATATAAAAAAATCGATTTTTGTTCAGAAATATGAGTGATCACAGATCGAGCGCCTTTTCTTGATTAAACGCTTATTGGCCAAGTTATCAGCGAATTTAGATATTTTGACTTTTTATATAAAAAATCGATTTTTTATCAGAAATATGAGTGATCACAGATCGAAATCATTTTCTTGATTAAACGCTTATTGGCCAAGTTATTAGAGAGTTTAGATATTTTGAGTTTTTATATAAAAAAAATCGATTTTTGTTCAGAAATATGTGTGATTACAGATCGAGCTCCTTTTCTTGATTAAACGCTTATTGGCCAAGTTATTAGCGAATTTTGATATTTTGAGTTTTTATATAAAAAAATCGATTTTTTGTCAGAAATATAAGTGATCACAGATCGATCTCCTTTCCTTGATTAAACTCTTATTGGCCAAGTTATTAGCTTATTTTGATATTTTGAGTGAAATATGAGTGATCAAAGATCAAGCTCTTTTTCTTGATTAAACGCTTTTTGGCCAAGTTATTAGCGAATTTAGATATTTTGAATTTTTATATAAAAAAACAATTTTTGTTCAGAAATATGAGAGCTCCATCTCATTTTCTTGATAAAACGCTTATTGGCCAAGTTATTAGCGAATTAAAATATTTTTAATTTTTATATAAAAAATCGAATTTTGGTCAGAAATATGAGTGATCACAGATCGAGCTCCTTTTCTAGATTAAACTCTTATTGGCCAAGTTATCAGCGAATTTAGATATTTTGAGTTTTTACATAAAAAATCGATTTTTGTTCAGGAATATGAGTGATCACAGATCGAGATCCTTTGCTTGATTAAACGACTATTGGCCAAGTTATTAGCGAATTTAGATATTTTGAGTCTTTATATAAAAAATCTATTTTTGTGCAGAAATATTAGTGATCACAGATCGAGCTCTTTTTCTTGATTAAACACTTATTGGCCAAGTTATTAGCTTATTTTGATATTTTGAGTTTTTATATAAAAAAATCGATTTTTGTTCAGAAATATGAGTGATCACAGATCGAGCGCCTTTTCTTGATTAAACGCTTATTGGCCAAGTTATCAGCGAATTTAGATATTTTGACTTTTTATATAAAAAATCGATTTTTTATCAGAAATATGAGTGATCACAGATCGAAATCATTTTCTTGATTAAACGCTTATTGGCCAAGTTATTAGAGAGTTTAGATATTTTGAGTTTTTATATAAAAAATCGATTTTTGTTCAGAAATATTAGTGATCACAGATCGAGCTCTTTTTCTTGATTAAACGCTTATTGGTTAAGTTATTAGCGAATTTCGATATTTTGAGTTTTTATATAAAAAAATCGATTTTTGTTCAGAAATATGAGTGATTACAGATCGAGCTCCTTTTCTTGATTAAACGCTTATTGGCCAAGTTATCAGCGAATTTAGATATTTTGAGTTTTTACATAAAAAATCGATTTTTGTTCAGGAATATGAGTGATCACAGATCGAGCTCCTTTTCTTGATTAAACGCTTATTGGCCAAGTTATTAGCGAATTTAGATATTTTGAGTTTTTATATGAAAACCCGATTTTTGTTCAGAAATACGAGTGATCACAGATCGAGGTCCTTTTCTTGATTAAATGCTTATTGGCCAAGTTATTAGCGAATTTAGATATTTTGAGTTTTTATGTAAAAATTTGATTTTTGTTCAGAAATATGAGTGATCACAGATCGAGCACCTTTTCCGGATTAAACGCTTATTGGCCAAGTTATTAGAGAATTTAGATATTTTGAGTTTTTATATAAAAAATCGATTTTTGCACAGAAATATGAGTGATCACAGATCGAGCTCCTTTTCTTCATTAGACGCTTATTGGCCAAGTTATTAGCGAATTTAGATATTTTGAGTTTTTATATAAAAAAAATCGATTTTTTGTTAGAAACGCAAGTGATCACAGATCGATCTCCTTTCCTTGATTAAACTCTTATTGGCCAAGTTATTAGCTTATTTTGATATTTTGAGTGAAATATGAGTGATCACAGATCAAGCTCTTTTTCTTGATTAAACGCTTATTGGTTAAGTTATTAACGAATATAGATATTTTGAGTTTGTATATAAAAAATCGATTTTTGTTCAGAAATATGAGTGATCACAGATCGAGCTCCTTTTCTTGATTAAACTCTTATTGGCCAAGTTATTAGCTTATTTTGATATTTTGAGTTTTTATATATAAAAAATCGATTTTTGTTCAGAAATATGAGTGATCACAGACCGAGCTCCTTTTCTTGATTAAACGCTTATTGGCCAAGTTATTAGCGAATTTAGATATTTTGAGTTTTTACATAAAAAATCGATTTTTGTTCAGGAATATGAGCGATCACAGATCGAGATCCTTTTCTTGATTAAACTCTTATTGGCCAAGTTATTAGCTTATTTTGATATTTTGAGTTTTTATATATAAAAAATCGATTTTTGTTCAGAAATATGAGTGATCACAGACCGAGCTCCTTTTCTTGATTAAACGCTTATTGGCCAAGTTATTAGCTAATTTAGATATTTTGAGTTTTTATATAAAAAATCAATTTTTGTGCAAAAATATGAGTGATCACAGATCGAGCTCTTTTTCTTGATTAAACGCTTATTGGCCAAGTTATTAGCGAATTTACGTATTTTGAGTTTTTATATAAAAACTCGATTTTTTGTCAGAAATATTAGTGATCACAGATCGAAATCCTTTTCTTGATTATTTATATAAAAATTCGATTTTTGGTCAGAAATATGAGTGATCACAGATCGAACTCCTTTTCTTGATTTATCGGTTAATGGCCAACTTATTAGCGAATTTAGATATTTTGAGTTTTTATATAAAAAATCGATTTTTTGTCAGAAATATAAGTGATCACAGATCGATCTCCTTTTCTTGATTAAACTCTTATTGGCCAAGTTATTAGCTTATTTTGATATTTTGAGTTTTTATATAAAAATTAGATTTTTGTTCAGAAATATGAGTAATCACAAATCAAGCTCCTTATTGCTATAACTTATTGGCCAAGTTATTAGCGAATTTATATATTTTTAGTTTTTATATAAAAAGTCGATTTTTGTTCAGAAATATGAGTGATCACAGATCGAGCTCTTTTTCTTGATTAAACGCTTATTGGCCAAGTTATTAATGAATTTAGATATTTTGATTTTTCATACAAAAACTCGATTTTTGTGCAGAAATATGAGTGATCACAGATTAAGTTCCTTTTCTTGATTAAACGCTTATTGGCCAAGTTATTAGCGAATTTAGATATTTTGAGTTTTTATATAAAAAATCGATTTTTGTTCAGAAATATGAGTGATCACTGATAGAACTCTTTTTCTTGATTAAACGTTTACTGGCCAAGTTATTAGAGAATTTAGATATTTTGAGTTTTTATAAAAAATCGATATTTGGTCAGAAATATGAGTGATCACAGATCGAGCTCTTTTTCTTGATTAAACGCTTATTGGCCAAGTTATTAGCGAATTTAGATATTTTGAGTTTTTATATAAAAAAATAGATTTTTTGTTAGAAACGCGAGTGATCACAGATCGAGCTCCTTTTTTTGATTAAACACTTAATTTCCAAGTTATTAGCGAATTTACATATTTTGAGTTTTTATATAAAAAATTGGATTACTATGAACAATAAATTAGTCACATCGGTGCATCCGTTTTCCGATTTTGAATAAATCGAAAGAAATGGCCATGGTCAATTTTTCATTCAAATATAGGATAAGTCCAAGAATACTTGCGGTACGCCAGCTGCAATCAAATATTCTCCAGTAGTTTATGGGTACCTGGTGGCAGCAAACATTTAATTTTAAATACAAGGCCTTTGTTCCAAACTTTGTCCAAGGTTTGAGTGACATCCAAAAATATTTCCTTATTCATACTTATGAACTGGAATAATATTTTTCTCATTTAAAAAAGGGAACGATTTTCTATTGGGATATTTTTTCGCAGAGCTTCGTCAGACAAGCAAGTAGCTAATTGGTTTATAGAAGGATGCTACGGTCAAGTATTTATCTGACTTTGGTATCATTAATATCTGAAAGTTTTTCAAATTTTTCGGAAAAACTTTTTTTAACGGATCTCATTAAATAATATTGATAATATGTCAATAATTGCCATATTCGGTCGATTTTTAATCATAGTTAATATTACATTTTTAAAGTCATTCAGCCTAACTATAAAAGAATTTTTGAAGCTAATTTTTGTTAAAGTCGACTTTATTTTAAAATATAACTTTTGTGTTTTTTCGAACCGTAAGGAAAATTTTAAAAAAGCTTTCAAAACTTGTTCAAATAAATGAAAATATTTTTCAATGAATGTAAATTGAAAAAAAGAAATTTCAAAAAAGTAAAAAGAAAAACAAAAGCTTATTTTAAAATAATAAAACAGTATTTTAAATTATATTTGGAATTTTAAATTTAAATAATTTGTCAACTTTAAAATCGACTTTAAGGCTTTTGTGGTTAGGCTGATTATATTTTAAGAGTTGAGTGTCATTTTAACCCCAACTGCTATTAAGGGTTATTTTCCGTTTTTGTGCTGTTATTATAAATACTAGACTTCATGTTATATTTTTCTGAAGTTTCATCAAAATGGGGCCAAAAATATATATAAAATTTCGCGTCTATCCCTGAGAAATTCCAAATATTGAAAAATTTGTCTTTTGACCTTCACGATTTAAGGATTGGCGTTTTCCGATTTTAGTAAAGCTTTCACACTACATTTAGAATGACCTGGACTTTCATATTTTGAATAGGTTTAATTTAAATCATACTTTTTCACATTTTTGTTTCCTAATATATTCTCAATAAATCCCAATGTGATAATTAACAAAATCTGAAATTTGTTTATCAAAATTGTTAAAAATTTAAAAATTGAGTATTAAAACAGTCGTTAAAATAATTTAATTTAATTGTCATGGAGAATTTTGACAAAAAATTATTGCAAAGCAGAGGATGCCTTTAGCTTAATGTTCTCTTCATTATATAACCCTATGTTGTTTAAATTACGATTCAATAAAAAATAATCTAGAGAATAGAATGAGTTTTAAAATCTTGTGTAAATTTTTGTAAACCTTTATTAAGAGCTTGTCAAACTAATATTGTTTGAAGATCTTAAAATATCTTTTCATTAATCCTCCTTTTGCTCAATTTCTTAACATATCGTCTTTTTGTATATTAATAGCCAGAGTTTAATAACAATTATTAAGAAAATATTTAAAAAATCTGTGGGAATTTGAATATTATAAAATTTTGTAGTTTTAAATAGCGGTACCAAGGCGTATTAACAAGGTGAGTGCGTCCCGGCAACAAATACAACAATGCAAAAACAACAGGCAATTTGTTTTTGTTAAAATGTACGGTAAATGTCAAAATCAAGGCGAATTAAAATATTACTATGTTATTTACAATAACAAATGTAAACATAAACAAAGTTTGACATATAGTGTACATAAAACCACAGCGAATTAAGAAACAGCTGATTTTATGCACTCACCTTGTTAATACGCCTTGAGCGGTACGTATGATTCATATTAATTAGGTAGGATTTTTAGAAAACTTTTAAAAACGTTTCTATTATAAATATGAATAGCCTAATATAAAAAGGGCTTTAAAGAAAACTTAATGTTGTTAATGAAAGTATGCAAAAACAGTTTAAGTTTTAATCTCTAGACAAAAAATTATAAAAAATCTGTCCAATATTAAACTAAATTTCCGATTGTATTATAGAAAATATATATAAACTGACCTGAATGACTTTTTGAGGATGCTGCAGTAATCATATTGTTATTATAATTATATAATAATAATTATTAAGATCGTTTCAAAAAAAATACTTTTTAAATTCTCTCCTATGTTAGTCACTTGTTTAACAAGTTGTCTTTCTGTGAGCATCAGCCAAGATTGTTAACATATCTCAGGAAAAACTTTACAAACAGCTAGAGAAATATTAAAATTTTGCAATTTATTAATTTTGTGTACCGGTGCGTATGATTAATATTAATTAGGATGTATGTTTAGAAAACTGTGAATAACTTTTCTATCTTTTAAGCCAGAATTGTAATTTAAATTGCTATTTAAAGATAATTTCACACAGTTAATGAAAATATATAAAACTAGTGGCAACTTACATTTCATCTAAATAAAAATTTTAAAAATTTTGGGAAAATAGTAAATTTTTTTTATAAAAAATTTAAAATTATTTTGATTTCGTTATAAAAATAAAAAGTAACTGTTGAATGAATTTATCCTAATATTTTTAATTTAATCCAGCACAATTTGGTTTGAGTTTTAAGTTCCTTTACTTAACCATAATATTGACATATTACCTCTACAACATTTGTGTGTGACCTGTCACTGAATTTTACATTCTCCTTAATAAAAAAGAATCAACACACTAAATTTCCCTACTTTGGTTACAAGTGTCTCATACAGCTCTACAAACTTGACCAGCAACACGTAAAGTAGTAAATAGACAAAAGTACTTTTAACTTCTGCCCACATACTTACACTTGCTCACTAAATAAAACATTAAACAATTTTATGTCCAGTATAGCTGTAATTTTATGTATATTTAACTAAAAATGTGTGTGAGTGCAAAAACATATAATACATACATATAATACGTATGTATATGCTTAGATATGTAGTTAATGTAACAAGACAGCACTTGACATTTTGGCCTCAGAGGAAATGAAGCTGCTTAAGAGCTTTAAAAGTTAAATAATTCCTAAAATAAACTAGAAATTATATAAACACACATCTTAAGGTAGGATCACACGATTGCCGCAATGAACCAATTTAATACAATTTTTATTGTGCTGAATTGGGGCCCAATAAAGAAATTGTCCCAATCAAATTCTCTGCAGTCACATGATTGCTTCATTTTATATAAATTTGATTGTCGTAAATTGGCGCAAAGCGATTTAGTGGCAATAATTGTCGCATTTCAGTCACACGATTGTTCCAGTTTACGGCAACTCAGAGAAACAGCTGTTGTGCTAGATTTTAAATTTTGTTTTGTTTACATAAATGTAAAAACAATCTATTTTTGAAAAAAATATTTGTTAAATAAAAAAAGAAAATTGCGTCGGCCTTAATTATCATATAAAAAAATTAATAAAGAAATGTTAAAAGATGCATGTGGGTCAGAGAGTGGCTGACAAAAACAATATTTCATTTACAAAAATTAATATTGGCGCTAATTGTCTTCTTTGATTGCCGCACTAGAACACAATAAATATTGGTGTATTTTTAACTTTTTTATTGGTGCATGTTGCCTATCAAGCATTCACATGATTGCCGTACCAGGGTTGCATTTGATTGGGCCAAATAAGCACAATATTGTTGTGGTTTGACATATGAGCCAATAAGTTGTGAAATCACACGATTGACGTATAAAATATACCAATAATTGGTGCATTGCGGCAATCGTGTGATCCTACCTTTAGAAGCAAATATCAAACTAAAGACAATAAAAAATAAAAACAAAATTTGTTTAAAATTTATTTTAATTTTTTAAGTAAATACAAGCAAAGATAAAAAAATCTAAAAAAAAGTAAACAAAATTTAATTTTTCTTTATTTTTACAAATTTAAAAAATACACAAATTGTATACATAGAAATATTTACAAATGAGTTATTTTGTTTAGTTTTTTTAGCACCTAAGTGTGAATATAGAAATTTAAATTCTTTAAAAAAATTGTTTTCCCAAATTTAAGTCTGCTGCTTTGAATTCTACCCAACAAGACATATTTGTTTAAAAATTTCTTTAAACAAATCACTTCAAATTTAATTTCATATAAAAGTCATGCATCAACTCATTTTTGTTTATGTGTCCTTTTGGTAAAAAAAGGACCCAAAAGAAAATAAAAGCAAACTACAAAATTTTATTATCAAACACATTCGTCTTTCACATGACCAACAAAAAAAGCAAAAAAAAAAAAAAAAACAAATGAATTGTTGACAAGAAAAAAACAACACACACATAAATAAACCAACAAAAACACACACACTAAAATACCAACCAGTACAAAACTACAAATAACATACGAGCAAACCTATAAAAAAAATCTTAATATAATAAAAGTCCTTTGGAAACATCTTCAGCATCACTCAAAAGTATGTTTAACACATAAAAGATGTTTTACTACTACAGAGATGTGCACAAATGTGTTAGTATTTGTGTGTGTTTATTAGGCAGATCCTTATTATAATATTTTCAGATTTTCATTGCTTCAAAGATCTAAACCAAATGCTGAAAATTTGAGAAAAATCGGAAACCAGTTAAAAAAAACAACTAAGAGAGCTATATTCGGCTGTGCCGAAACCAAATTATACTTAAAAATATTTTTATTTAAATAAAATTAAATTTTTTTTTCAAATTATATTTTATTTTTTATACCCTCCACCACCATAAGTGGTGAATGAGGGTATATATAAGTTTGTCATTCCGTGTGTAACATAGAGAAATATTCATCTGAGACCCAACAAAGCATATATATTATTGATCCTTATGAAGTTCTAAGTCGATTGAGCCATGTCCGTCTGTGTAAAACACGCTCACTTCCAAAATACGCAAACAAACTTAGTAGAGTTGCAAGAAAAATATTTATTATTGTCCTAAGCAGTTTGGTATTGAAAATCAGCGAATTCGGTAAAGTGGAACAAAAGTTATGAATTAAAATGTGGGACAACCTCAAAAAAAAATTGATAATTTTCACATATTTTTTGACATTTTTGTAAATATATTACAGCTAATATCATAAAATTTTGCACTCGTTACTTTTATGATAAAAGGAGTAACTCTGGTGAAAATTATAAGAATCGGTCCATGATTTCTCCTAGCCCCATACAAATTTCTTCCCGAAATATGGTCTGTAAATGCCTACAGAATAGGAATATCCATAAAAAATTCAGAAAAAATAAGTTTCGTGGTAAAAAAAAATATATTACAAAGTTTTTCGTGGATCGGCCAATATTTGACCATAGCCCCCATATAAAGTACACTTCCGAAAATCTTTTAAGTAAGCATAAATGTCTTATAAATGTCGCTATCAAGTTGAAACTCGACATAAATAATCCCCATGTATACAAAAATCACTGTACCTAATTCTATGAAGATCGGCCGATAATTGGTTATAGCTCCCATATAAGGACCACTTCCGAAAAACACAATAACCTACATAAATATCTAAAAAATATTAATATCAAATCAATATTTCCCACAGATCCGTAATTTATATTTAGAAATCATACTACAGGATTTTGTGAATATCGGTCTGTATTTGGCCATAGCTCCCATATAAGGTCCACTTCCAAAAATCACTTAAGTACTAATAAATCTCTTATAAATTCTTTATCATGCCGAAATTCGACAAAAACAATACTCATATACATATATGTATATCACTGTACTAAATTGTATGCAGATTGGCCGATAATTGGTCATAGCTCCCCTATAAGTCCCATTTCCGAAAAATATATTCACCTTAAAAAATACTTAAAACATATCGATATCAAAATAAAATTACAGATCAGTAATTTGTATCCAGTAATCATACTTCTGGATTTTGTGAATATCGGTCCATATTTGACCATAGCTCCCATATAAGGTCCACTCCCGAAAATCACTAAAATCCTCATAAATTTTTTATAAATATAGTTATCAGCAGTGTTGCCAGTTTAGCCTTTTTGAGGCTAAATTTACTCTTTAGCCTCGAAATTTTGGTTTTAGCTTTCTAGCCTTTTCTTAATTTCAAAATAGCCTTTTTTGAAATTAAAAAAGGCTAAAAATTTCGAGAATAAGAGTAAATAAAAAGGCTAAATTTATATTTGTGAACCATTTTCATTTTAATTCATTACTGATTTTCATTTAGCTTTTCAACATACTCAAGAATTGTGCTGTATTAAAAGAACAAATAACAATTGCCAATATCAAGTGGTTCAAAATGAAATAGAGTATTTTATATCTGAAAGCTTAAATGTCTAGCAAATTCTCTTTCAAGACAAAATTGTTATTGCACATTATATTCATCATTATATAATGGACAAGAGCCCCACAAACTCTTGAAGGCTTGTGATACTCGATGGCGATCAATAGCCGTTAAACGTCTTGTGGATCTATGCTTCGAGTTAAAACCCATTTTGTTTTAATTTCGTCAAACCAGCAATTCTAAAAAGCCAAACTTTTAAGTAATTAATACACTGATTATAATTTGGCGTACCATCTTTTTTTAAAACCAGTATTGCACAAAGTACAAAAAGTAAATAAATCATTTGCTGTTTTCTGATTTAAAATTCAAGGAATTTGATCCATTATCGTCGCCAATTGAAAATTGTTTAATGTTTTTGACACATTTTTCATACTAGTTTGATGAATGAGAGATAAAATAAAGAACGTTTTAATTAGTGAAGATTATGACAAAAATAATATTACAAATTAAACTAATTGAGCAATTGCGACAAAGATTACCATATGAAAACTCTACGCAAAATCAATTTTTTCCCCGTTGATAATAAAGTAGTAAAACCAAAAAAAAATATATTATGTCATATTGATAGTGAAAAATTAAAGTGCTAATAAAATTACGAAGCTTAAGGCTCACGGGCAGAATATATTAAACTACAAATGGACAAATATAGAACCAACAATGTCCATTTTCTGACATGGTTAATCTAGTATTTAACTTTTTCGTACTTCCTTTAAGTAAAGCAGATGAATTTTATGAACATATTTTCTAATTTTTTATTTAAAAATAAATATAAACCAAAATTCTTAATTTATAATATTTTAGCTTTTTTTGGATTTTTTTCTAAAGCGGTTTAGCTTTTTCTGGCCTTTTTTTGAAGGCAATATAGCTTCTTTTTTCGCCAGCTCCTGGCAACACTGGTTATCAGCTTGAAATTCGAAACTAATTTATTCAATATGTACTAAAATCGATGTACCAAATTTTATGAAGATAGACCCATAATTGGTCATAGCCTCCATATAAGAACCACTTCAGGAAAACACATTAACATGCACAAATATCCAAAAAAAAATCTATACTGAACCAAAATTTTACACCGATCAGTAATTTGTATCCAAAAATCGTACTACAAAATTTGTTTAATATTGATCCATAATTCGGCATAGCTCCCACAAAAGGTCCACTCCTGTTAATAGCGTTGTTTATATGAAATTCTACTAAATTAGACCTCAAATTCTTAGGACCATAATAGGTCATAGCATCCATATATTAAACCAAAATAGTACACAGATCAGTAATTTGGATTCAAAAATCATAATGCTGAATTTTGTGAATATTGGTCCATAATTGGCCACAGCTCTCATATAAATACATAAAAATCCCACAACCAAATATTTTGAAATTTGTCTAAATATATTTGTATACCCTTTTTTAAACTCTGTTTCTTCACTTGAGGTTAAAAGGGAAAAATTTTGATCCAAACGTATTAACTAATTATTAAGTATATAAATTGTTAAATTTCATACGTTCTAATAGGAATTTCAGTTATAAATTGCTGAATTAGATACAATTTTTTGTACATTTGAAATAAAATATCTTCTGCGTAAACTAGTCTTTCTAAAAATTGTTATATTATTTCAGTTGTTATACCATCATATTTAGGTGTAGGGTATTTAAGATTCGGCACGGCCGAATATAGTACTCTTACTTGTTTTTTTTAATTTAAAAAAAAAAATTTTTTTAATTTTTAATAGGCCAAAAATCGATGTTGTACCGGTTTTTTCCTTATATCTCAGTCATTTGTGGGCCAATTTTGAATCGGAAGAATTCCCGATAAATTGATGCATGAATCATGTTCGTTAGTTATTTGGGGGCTACGGAAAGTTGATTTCAACATACAGACGGACATGGCTATATCGACTTCGCTATCTATATATGTTGAAATTTGGTAGTGAACAAAAATTGGAGTGAAAAAAACTTTAGTGAAAACAGGTTCCATGTTATAGTCTGGCCAGCAACTTATAATAGATAGGAATATTTCGATCCCACCAAATACATAGCATTACCTTAGCGCCATGTTTATTTGGCTTTGGTGTCGATTCAGCTGATTGGCCGGGCTTTATGTATTTAGCGTTCTAGCATCAAGCAGTTTGGACATGCAAAATTCAAGATCACTCGGCTTCAATTCGTATGTTACCCAACTTCCCTGCTTTTGTAAGAATACAGCTGCTTGCAAAAGTTTTGAAATTTCTTACTGAGTAGCTCCTAATGACTTTTCAAGCCCTTGTTGAGTTTGATAACAAACTTCATGAGGCAATGCCTCCAATTCGTGGTCTATAAACTTTTTTAATTGGCCAGGGTGTTGTTGTCTTCTATATACGTTTAATTTCATATTTCTATGTCCATTATTACAGAAAATTCAAAAAGTACCATTAAAATATAAAAAGTACCAAAAATCAGACACTTGTGGATTCCCACTCAATCGGGTCCATATAAGCTTTACATAATTTTCTAGGTTCATTGGTAAAGAAATTACAAAAAGCTCCATTAGAATAAAGAACAAGTAAGAAGCTATATTCGGCTGTGCCGAATCTTATATACCCTTCACCAAATTGTACTTCAAAATACAAATTTTAAATATTTTTAGGTAAACATTTTTTGCAAAATAAAAAATTTTTGAATTGCTATTTTAAAATTTTATTTTTTTTTTTAAAGTTTAAAAAAAATGTTTGGTTTTTAAATTTATTTTTTTTTTTTTGGTGAAAAAAAATTCGGGTTAAAAAATATTTTTTCCGATTTTGACCCATTGTAGGTCAAACTTACTATGGTCTTATATTGCAAGTTTGCAAAGGTCTTTGAAATATCTATCATTAGATATCCATATTGTCTATATTAATGACTTAGTAATCCAGATATATGTATGTCAAAAATCTAGGTTGTCCTGGTTTTTTCCTCATATCTCAGCCATTTGGTAACCGATTTTGCTGATTTTAAATAGGAAACTTCTCGAAAGTATGTCTGATAGAATTATTGAAGATTTGGATCCCGAAGATATCTGGAGTCTTCAGAAAATTGATTTCAACAGACAGACAGACGGACATGGCTTAATCGACTCCGCTATCTATAACGATCCAGAATATATGTATATACTTTATAGGGTCGGGAAATTATATTGTGGAAATTACAAACGGAATGACAAACTTATATATACCTTTCTCACGAAGGTGAAGGGTATAAGAAGAACAATTTTAGACTTTGGGAGCATACAATATGTTAAAAGTGTAAAATATGAACCACCCTAATATCCATTTTTGTGTATAACTGAATATAAAAGCAACAGGAAAAGGAAAACCATACATAAAAGCGTTACATAAGTTTGTAAACATACACATAGGTATTTGTATGTATGTATGTATGTATTTCTCTTAGTATAACAAATTTTGACAAAATATTTTCAAGACAATTTGAAAACACAGACATGACCATGAAAGCATTACAAACAAACAAACCAAAAAAAAGAGAGAATAATGTACAAAATCCTTTAATACACAACAGTAAACTAAACACATAATTTAATTTTGGCAATACTTTTGAAACAGCCATACACAGAAAAGGACACAGTGAAAATAAATGAAAACTTTAGATATAAAGACTAACAAGTAAAAAGGGTTCTATGCTTTGTATTAAAGCATACTTTTAGGTAGAAAATAAGTTTAAACAAACTGTAGTTGAAAGCTTAGGGGACTGTGCTGGGATTAATATGAGACTTGTTTTGCTGAAATGAATTTGTAATAATTGCAAATAGCAAATGAGAGATAAAGAAGAGACATTTTTAAATGAAGTAAAAACAGGTTTTACATTTAAACAAAATTGGGAGCTATAGGAGCTTAGGAAGTTTAAAGTTCATTATCATATCAAGTGAAATTATAATAAAGTAACAGCCAGGGTTGTAGCTCAGATTCTAGTTTAGGTTGTAATTCATGCTCTAATTCGAGTTCTAGCTCAGCTTCTGCTTCAGGCTGTAGTTAAGATTCTAGTTCAGTTTCTAATTCTTCTTCTTTGTAAATACATTCTAGCTCAGATTCCAGTAATCTATGTTCGCTTTTGGTTCAGATTCTGTTTCAGCTTTCTAGTTCGTTTCTAGATACATTCATTTGGCTCAGATTCTAGTTCAGTTTAGATTCAAGTTCAGTTTTTATACCCTTCATCATGAGTTGCAAAAGAAATGACAAACTTATATATACCCTATAAGATTGTCATTCCGTTTGTAATTTCTACATTTTTCATTTGCGACTCCACAAAGTATGTATATTCTGGATCATTATAGATAGCGGAGTCGATATAGCCATGTCCGTCTGTCCGTCTGTGTGTTAAAATCAACTTTCCAAAGCCCCCAAATAACTTACTTACACGATTCATACATCAATATCTCCGAAATTCTTCCGGCTCGGCTGCTATTTAAAATCGAGAAAATCGGTCCACAAATGGCTGAGATATAAGAAAAAAAAACCAGGGCAACCTCGATTTTTGACCTATTTTTGATCTGGATTACTAAATTATTAATATAAACAATATTGATATCTAATGATAGATATTAGAAAGACCTGTGCAACGACGTATATGAGACCATAGTAAGTCATGGGTCAAAATCGGAAAAAATATTTTTTAACCCGAATTTTTTTTCACTAAAATTTATTTTTTTACTAAATATTAAAAAACAAATTATTTTTTAAGAATAAAAATTTTTTAAAATTAAAAAAAAAAAATTTTAAATTTAAAAAAAAAAATTAAATTTAAATTTAAAAAAAAAATTTAAAATTTTAAACAAAAATTTTAAAATTTAAAAAAAAATTTCGAAAAAACAACTGGTAAAAAAATGTAAATTTTGTTTACCTGTATTTAAAATTTATATTTTAAAGATTCGGCACAGCCGAATATAGCTCTCTTATTTATTAATTTAGCTTCTAGTTCAGATAAAGAAAAGAAATCTTTCTATAAAGTAAACACAGGTTTTACATGTAAAAAAAATTCAGAGTTGCAGTAGCTCAGGAAGTTTAAAGTTCATTATCATATCAACTTTAATTGTAGCAAAGGCTCAGGTTCTGGATGCAATTCATGCTCTAATTCGAGTTCTAGCTCAGTTTCTTCTTTAAGTTCTAGTCTAGGTTCAAGCTCAGGTTCTGGTTCAAGTTCTATTTCAGATTATGGCTCAGTTCTAATTCAGTTTCTGGTTCATTTCTAGATACATTCTAGCTCAGATTCTAGTACAGTTTCTACTTCAGTTTCTAGTTCTGTTTTTAGTTTTTTTTCTACCTCGTTTCAACTTCTGGTTCAGTTTCTTGTTCAGTTTTTAGTTCAGGTTCTAGTTTAGGATCTAGTTCAGGTTCTGGTTCAAGTTCTAGTTCAGATTTTAGTTCAGGTTCTAGTTCAGGTTCTAATTCAGGTTCTAGTTCAGGTTCTAGTTCAGGTTCTAGTTCAGGTTCTAGTTCAGGTTCTAGTTCAGGTTCTAGTTCATGTTCTAGTTCAGGTTCTAGTTCAGATTCTAGTTCAGGTTCTAGTTCAGCTTCTAGTTCAGCTTCTAGTTCAGGCTCTGGTTCTAGTTCAGGTATTACTTCAGTTTCTAGTTCGTTTAAAGTTCTGGTTCAGTTTCTAACTCAGATTCTAGATCAGTTTGTAGTTCACTCTCAAGTTAAGTTTCTAGTTCTATTCCTATCTTTAAATTTAAATAAAGCAAAGACTGTGTGAGATATTATCGAAACATTGCAAATGTCCGCCATGGCTTCACTGGGTGGCGAGCATCTGAAATGTCCAATTCACCATGACCTCAGCTAATAAATTAGACTGATTTCGACTAATAGATTTCGTTATGTTAGCTTTTAGGGCCGTTGTGGTTTGCTGCTTATTCGCATAGTCCTGCGAATTAAGAACCAGTAACCAGTTTGGTAACCAGTTCTCATCACCTCCACGTGAGATGACCATTACTCAAATCACTGCTGAATGTCCAATGTGGCATGAGCTGGTTGAATACATGCCAAAAGAAGTAGGTAATCATCGACCTATACCTCACACAGCTGACGCTGATGGCCTGGCCAACGTAGCTCTCAATCAAATACTCACCAACGACCCAGCCATCACAAAATCCTCACAAAACTGCGACTATTTCGGGTTGCACTGAATGCTTTTGGATTTAGTGTGGAAATCCAGAAATGAGCTCCATGGCAATAGATGATTTTTTTAATGAAAACTTGGGTCAGCTTCCAACTGCTCCAGGGTCATTGTCTGTGGTCGTTAATCTTCAGCTTCTGGAGCAGTTGAGTGAGTGACGCGAAATGCACTGCCTCGGATCCTAATTCACACTCTCACGGGCAGCGGCGATGTTTTTGGCAGATCTCGCTTTCGTCATCTTACGGGTGTTGGTTCACAATCATCGCTAATATGAATAGACCACCAGAAAATGTTCACAACGCTCGAAATTTTAGCCGATTAGAACAACCAAAATCCCCACCAAACAGCGTCTTTTCGTCTTGCACTGAACACTTTTGGATCTAGTGTGGAAATCCAGAAATAAATCAAATGGCAGTAAATGATTTTTTAATAAAAACTAAGGTCAGCTTCCAACTGCTCTAGGGCCGTTGTCTGTGGTCGTTTCTGGGTCAGATGAGTGAGTGACGCAAAATCGACTGCCTGGGATTCTCATTCATATCCTCACAGCCAGCGGCGATGTTTTTGGCAGACCTCGCTTTCGTCGTCGTAAGGATGTCGGTTCATAATCTTCGGTGGGACGAATATGGCCACCGTAGAATGGACGAAGCGAGGAGATTTTTAGATTAGAACACCCATTTTGATGAAAAAAAATTTCTTTTTCAGTTTCTACAGGTTTGTTTTCAGAGGCAATGGAGTGACAAATTTCACGTCATTTAATTTTTAAATATAATTTCTGTCATGCGCCTCCACAACTGCGCCTTACGAACGCCATCCCTTCTGCGAGCATACCCGGTCTTATATCATCAATAGCGTGTCGAATGTTGACTTCTAAAAAATCAAGTGTTGCTATTTTATCAGCATAGACCAGAAATTTGACCCTACAAAAGTAGTCCAAGTTCGATTACCAAACTGTATGCCATGTTGTGCCGCCTTGTTAGATCCATTACTTCATCAAATGATTGAAAATGACATGAGGAATAAAAAAATCACTAATAATTTGCCTGTAGCGTTCGCCATCCACGGTAATGTTGGCAACGGTTTCCGATATAAAGACAAATGGGCCAGTGACGCCTTTGACATGTTAATCGCACCAAGCAGAGATTTTTTATGGATGTAATGGAGTCTATAGAATCTCATGAGGATTGTCCTGTTTTCTGCATGTTTATATACTACTGACTTGAAAAGTGCTCTAGATGCTTGGCGAATAGAAAGCGAATTTTTGAAATAACTTTCCACGATTCGTAAAAGAAAAAGTCAAACACACTTTATTAGTATGACAGCTAGTTTTACAGTTATCTCTATCGGAAGTTCTATACGTCTAAAAAACACCCTTTATTTCAAGTTCTATTTCAGTATAGAGCTCCGTTTCTAGTTCAGTTTCCAATGCAATTTCTACTTCTTTTTCAGGTAGAAGTATAGTTAAGGTTGTAGTTCTGATTCCTGTTCAAAGTTCTATTTGAATTTCTAGTTTAATTAAGTTCTACTGTCTACGAGTATCTGCTTTTTCAATATAAATTACTATTGCTGGTTATTAAATGTTTTCACATTTTCAAAATTTACTTATAACTAAAAAAGATCTTAGTCTTTATGTTACAAATAACTTTGTTCATACATTTCCAGAACCTTTCTAATTCTCATGAAAAAAATTTCCATATAAAATCCTTTTAATATCAATCACTCAGTTAACGAATGAATAGCCAAAACTAACAAATGCCAACAAGGAACATTATAAATACAACAAATAACTCTGACAACCTAACAAACAAACAAGAAAATTCCCAATAAGTAATAAACCTTTAACAGGAAACAACAGGAGTAAGTAGCAGCTGTAGAAATAAAACCGGAAACAGCAAAGTAGGTTGCACCTTATTTTGTACGTTGTAGATTTTTTATGCTCTCTAGGTCTAAATTTAATCATCTAAAATCATCGAAATTTTATCAAAAGCGTTTAACATTTAGAGGTTAAATAATTCATTTGGGTCAAAGTTGCAATATTTTCACAAATTTTAAAATTTAAATATATAAACAAGTTTCTATTGAAAGGGCAATGCTCCTCCTGTCAACAGGTATCTGTCAGTTGACTCCTGTCAGAATTCGAACAAGCTGCGTCATTTAGTTTGTGTTTGATAGCCATAAATTAGATACAAAATTAGTACCAACCTACTGCCTACTCACACAGTATTTAAAAGGCAAATGCCATTGAAACTTTTCAAGAAGTTCAAATGCAATAAAGCAATTGAACATGTACAAATATGTAACACTTAGCAATCATAAACAAAAACGCTCTCTCTCACAGTCTGCATATTATGTATTTTGAATACATATTTGTATAAATGTTAGTTTAAAGGCAAGTTAGTATATCTGCATGTTGTATAAATGTTGTTTTTAGAATATTTCGAAAACATAAAAAGGAGATCGAACTCTAAAAGCTGATTATGAACTACAACTACAGCCTAAGCACACATGACTTGTGTTTTGGGGTATCAAAATGTAATCATTGAATTTCATTTAGCAACAAACAATAACTAGAAATCATTTGAAATTTTAGTTTCGACAGCATTTGTATGGAAAACGTTTTGCAGTTCTAGGGATGCTATTTATTTATGGTAGCAAAGTTCTTGATATGATTTAAAATCATGATATTTGATAAGTGAAGAATCAAAAACTATATGAAATATTGAATTTCTATGTTATTTGGTTTTGTGCTGAAACATTACAAAAGGTTTAAGTTGAGTTTTAATTATTTTAGCCTCTTGAACAATTCGCAACATATTATAAACAAGTAAATGTGGGATACTTCACCTGCATCACTCTTCAAAATAGGACTATGAACGAGGGATGTGGAAAAAAAGTAAACTAATAACGTATACTTTCATTAATGCACATTAGTTTAAAACCTCATCTAACCATTTACGTTGTATACCCTCGTGTGTTATTTTCAACACAAATGGTATGTCTACATATTTAACACTATTAACATTACTTTTTTTGTGGTCAAAATCATGATTTAAAATTAATAATATATTTATACCACTCACCATGAATGGCAAGAGTATATATTGGGTATATGACTTAAAAATGTGTGATTCTAAATGGGTGGCGTATCCCCTTGCACTCGGTTTATGTTTTTAATAACTTATTTGTCATTTTGAAGAGTACACAGAGAAAACAGATTCGTAATGGCAACCGAATTTGTTGCCAATCGAATGATTCGGTTGCATACACAGAATTTTTCGGTTTTAGCAACTGAAAATAAATCGATAAAGAAGAATTTCAGTTGAAGCAAAAAAATGTTTGTTACAAGTTCTAAAATTTTGTATCCACAACTGTAAAATTCGGTCACCAAGGCAAAAGCATTCGATTGGCAACAAATTCGGTTGCCATTACGAATCTGTTTTCTCTGTGTACATATCTGTCATTTAATCTCACTGAGTGTAAAAAAAAATCGTAAATGTCAAACTTGTGCCAACAAAGCGTCATATCATATGCGGGAAATTTTGCCTAATTCTTTAATTTGAAAACAAGTCCGGACGAAGAACAGCGATTGTTCACCGAAGATTATTGCGAATGTGTTTCATCGGTTTTAATATTGCGAGAGATGATTTTGTGGGTCAGAGGTGCTGAAGACCAATAATTCGAGGCATTACTCCATGAAGATTGTTATCAAGCAATTTTAAAATATTTGCAAGCAGTAGGATTCAATTAAAAGCAAGGAAATTGGGTACCATAGGAATTAAAGCTTGAAAGATGATTTTGCATGTCCCAAATGATGTTTAAAAGCTTTAAAAAAAAAATAATTTTTGCACCGAATCTTTAAATTATGAGCTGCTGAAATCTGAAAACACTATCACATGGAACCTACACCGAATGCAACTGGTTCGATTGAAGCGTGAAACCGTAATATTCCATCATGACAACGCTTGGCCACACTATGCAATGCCTGTTAAAAAGTATTTATAATAAAGTGGTGGGAAGCTTAATCTCATCAGCCTTATAGTCCAGACCTTGCACCGTCCGAATACTATTTGGAAGGCCTTCAAAAGCCTGTTGTATTATAGAAAGAATAATTTTTATTCTAAAGGGTTTAGAAACATTCTTTTTTTTTGGAAATAATTCGGTATCTCAAGAACTATTAGAGATGTTGTTACGAAATTTCACACGGCTGGAGTTAAGGTGTTTTCGAGTTGATTTGCATTTCCTCAAATTTAAAAAAAAATCGCCAAAATTCCATTTATGATCAAAATTAAATGAAATTTAAAATATAAATAGTTTAACTCTACAAGTTGAAAAGATATTTAGGTTTATTTATTTACTTTTTTTTTAATTTTATTCCATATTTTTTTAAGTTTTTAGATGTGACAGGCCTACGAAGGGTCGAAATTTATTTTTAAAATATCAACTATATTGGTGATAAAATAAAATAAAATAACTTGCTAACAGTTATATAAAAAGTTACACGCATCCTAATTTGAAGCATGTAAAGCAGGCCGTGTTTTTAAGTTTTTTCCCAAAAAATCATTCTATTTTTTCCTTTCCTCGGGACTGCATATTTTTTATACATGATCCGGGAAGAAATTTAAATCTAAATCTTGTAAAGTTAAACTTGGCATACTTATGTGCTCATAATCCCCTCAGAATTCCATTTTTAAAAAAAAAATTGGTTTGAATAAAAAATTTAAAAACGCAAACAGCCGATCCACTACAAGGCTGCGTAGTTGTATAGCCCTATATGTTTTTGAAATACATAAAAAGTTTTTTATTATGACATAGTAAGCCACTTCATACTCGGCACTTTTATAAGAAAACTCAGTTTTTGGAACACATTTTCCCCGTTTTAAGAATTTTCGTATTTCGAAATAAAAAATGGCAAAAATTATACTGGTGTTAATTTAATTGTTCCAAATTGAGTTCCAAATTATGTAGTGTTATGTTTAACCGTTAAAATTTTAAATTAATTCAAATTTGAAATTTTTGTTCATAGAAAATTGTTATAATTTTTTATTTGTTAAGGTAAATGCCGTCTGAAAAATAAATAAAACTATTCCATTTTAATAAATTAACAATCCTCAAGGCCTAAGGTTTTCACCAATACCAAATGCTTATATAAAATACTTATATTTACTTTTCAGAAGCTCCACAAACCATGACCCCTTTAAATTTTTTTGGGGGCACGTTAAGTACGCTTATATGATACAACTTTTTGGCTGAAAAAGCACATCAATGCGTTTTCTATGCTCCATTAGTTGAGCGACTGGAAAGTCAAGAAATTCCATAAACAATTTTTTAAAAATTTATTGATAAAGCTTGTCTCACTCATCCTTGTGTGGAAAACCACACTTTTCATTAGCATGCGACGGGATCCTCTGATATAGAGTTTATCATCCATTCTTCACAGAACTAGTAATCTGACTTTGTCATTATTTTCAGCAGATCAGTTTTGTATTTCACTAGCTCTTTTCTCTTTTTTAATCTTATAACTTTTTATCACTACCCTCGTTTATTTTGTTTATTCTTATAATTACTCAAACTGTATTTAAATTCTGAGTTTATTAATCAATTTTTTTTGAGGAGAAGGGGATTTGATGAGGTTCAGATGTTACGTGCTTATTTACCAGATTTACTTGGAAAAAGTAAGAGAGCTATATTTGGCTGCGACGAATCTTATGTACCCTTCACCAAAGTATACTTTGAGAATAATATTAAAAAGATTTTGTGCTGATAAAAAATTTATTGGAAATTGAGAACAAAAACTCGGTTTAAAAAAGTATTCTTCCAAATTTTGACCCATTGTAGGTCCGTATTACTATGGTGTTATATAAGTCTTTGGAAAGGTCTTTGAAATATCTATCATAAGACATCCATATAATTGACTTTGTAATTCACATATAGAAAAACAAAATAGGAAAAAAATCGAGGAAGTCGTGGTTTTTATATATCAGCCATTTCTGAGCCGATTTTCTAGATTTTAAACAGCACCCCATCCGGGACTATACAGGATATATTGATGTGTAAATCATGTATGTAAATAATTTGGGGGCTACGGAAAGTGAATTTAACATACAGACGGACATGGCTATATCGAATATATAATTGCAGCAAATGTGGAAATTACAAACGGAATGACAAATTTATATTTAACCTTAACACTCATCATGAAGGGTATAAATAAAAATTGCAGAATTTTTCAAATCTACTTTTGTAAATCTAAGAGCATTCACATGCATTTACGAGCTGTATAATCAGCAGTAGAAGAAAATGATGCAATAATAGTGTTTGTTAATTAAAATTTTATGTGAAACTTTATTACGATACCACTTTAATAATGTTGCTAGTTGGTAATTCTTGTAGATGACAAGATTACTTGTATGTTGGTATGTGATGGATTCCATTTTTATTCTTACACTCAGTGTTAAAGTGTTAAATTTAGTAGAAATTTTGTAAAATGCAAAAAATTTAAGCAAAAAATATATTTTTTACGGGAAAATAGCTAATTTTTTGTTTTAAAAAATCATGAAAAATCGAAAACGGCAAAACATTTTCAGATTTATTACTTTATCACAAAGCCACATGTAATAGGAACAAAATGAGATATCGATCATAAAAATCGATGGATTATTTTCCAATTTATTCATAATTAATTGAATTCGCTCATTTTCACATAATTTTAGTTTTTTGTTTGATTTACATAAAATTGAGTAGTTAATGTTCTTCTTTATATTGATTGAATTTTAAAAACATTTTCCCCATGCTATGTACAAATTTTCATATATATATTGTGTTTTAATCGGCTCAGTAGTTTCGGAGTTATAATCATAAATTGATGCAAAAAATGTTTTTTTTACGTGAAAATAGGAATTTGTTTTGTTTTAAAAAAATCATGAAAAATA
Organism: Calliphora vicina; assembly: GCF_958450345.1. Taxonomy (NCBI): domain Eukaryota; kingdom Metazoa; phylum Arthropoda; class Insecta; order Diptera; family Calliphoridae; genus Calliphora; species Calliphora vicina. The sequence goes on from NC_088781.1 coordinate 130,551,804, forward strand.
GAAAACGGCAGATATTGTTTAGATTTATTACTTCGTCGCAAAGCCACATGTAATTGGAACAAAATAAAATATCGACCATAAAAATCTATGGATTATTTTCCAATTTATTCACAATTAATTGAATTGGCTCATTTTCACATAATTTTAGTTTTTTGTTTGATTTACATAAAATAGAGTAGTTAAAGTTCTTCTTTCGACTGATTGAATTTTAAAAAAATTTTTCCCATCCTGTGTACAAATTTTCATGTATATATTGTGTTTTAATCGGCTCAATAGTAAATAAATTTTTCACTTGAAAATAAAAAAAAAAAATTTAAAAAAAATCATGAAAAATCGAAAACGACTGAAAGTGTTCAGATATATTGATTTATCGTAAAGTCACATGCAATAGCAACAAAACTAGATATCGATCATAAATATCGATTCATTCTTTTCGAATTTATTCATAATTAATTGAATTCGCTCATTTTCACATAATTTTAGTTTTTTGTTTGATTTACATAAAATTGAGGAACTAATGTTCTTCTTTCGATTGATAGAATTTTGAAGAAATTTTTCCCATTCTATGTACAATTTTACACATAAATATTGCTTTTCAATCGGCTCAGTAGTTTCGGAGTTATATTAACAAATTTAAGCAGAAAATATTTTTTTCACGTGAAAGCAGAAATTTTTTTGTTTTAAAAAATCATGAAAAATCGAAAACGGCAAGAAGTGTTCAGATTTATTACTTCATCACAAAGCCACATGTAATGGGAACAAAATAAAATATCGACCAAAAAAACCGATAGATTCTTTTCGAATTTATTCACATTTAATTGAATTCGCTCATTTTCACAAAATTTTTTTATTTTTTTTGATTTATATAAAATTGAGTAGCTAATGTTCTTCTTTCGATTGATTCAATTTTGAAGACATTTTGCCCATCCTATGTACAAATTTTCATATAAATATTGCGTTTCAATGGGCTCACTGGTTTCGGAGTTTTAATAACAAATTGAAGCAAAAAATATATTTTTTACGGGAAAATAGCAAATTTTTTTGTTTTAAAAAAATCATGAAAAATCGAAAACGGCAAAAATTGTTCAGATTTATTACTTCATCGCAAAGCCATATAGAATAGGAACAAAACAAGATATCGACCATAAAAATTTCCAATTTATGCACAATGAATTGAATTCGCTCATTTTCATAAAATTTTAGTTTTTTGTTTGATATACATAAAATTGATTAGTTAATGTTCTTCTTTCAATTGATTCAATTTTGAAAACATTTTCCCCATCCTATATATAAAATTTCACATAAATATTGCGTTTCGATGGGTTCAGTAGTTTCGGAGTTGAAGCTAAAAATATATTTTTTTAAGGAAATTTTTTTTTTTTTTTTAAAAAATCATGAAAAATCGAAAACGTCTGAAATTGTTCAGATTTATTGCTTTATTGCAAAATTCTTTTTATTATTTATCCATCATTAGAATTTTACTAACTAAATTTTCAGGCTAATCTTCTTAAGAAAACGCTAATGCAGCTATAAAAAATTTAAATCTAACTCTAATGTAATTTTAAGTTTAATTTAAGTATAAAATATATTAACAATTTTTCCTTTAACAAGACAAGAATATAATCACATGTACAGCATCAACCATCATTTTATTGTAAAACATCATCAGTCAATTTAAGCAGCTGCAGGATACCTTTACATCGTAACTCAACTAAAACCTCAACTTTGTTTAACTTATTCCCTGCTTCTATTACTTTGCTGGCAACTAACCTAAAAGTAATGTATATATGTTTTTTTCTTACTTTCCTGGTGATCATCTCTGTATATAATATTTTTTGTTTTATTATTACTAGTTTTTTTGTTATTTTTTTGCTCCTCTTTTGTTACTTGGTATTTTTTCTATTTTAACTTAATAAAATTGTAATTTTTGTATATGTCATCACAAGATTATGTTTTTTTTATAGGATTCTATGTGGGTGAGAGCAGTAACAGCTTAAATATGTTGGTGAAGTTACTAAAATAAATATATATGAAGAATTTTTGTTTTACAGGAGTATGAGTGATATTTTTATGAAAAAGTTTAACGAAAGGTTTATAAATATAAGGTAAGAGTGATGCACAGAGAGATAGAGAGAGGAGAGAGAGAGCAAAAATTACATAAAGTTTAGTTGGGTTTTTATTACCCCATTTATTCATGTGTGGGTTTGGCAGAACCTGTTTGTCATACATGTAGTAACAATATTAAGTTTAGATCCCTATAAATATGCAATGTTTTTTTCTTTCTACGAAGGTGAAGTGACAAGTGTAATCTATAGATATTAGAATAAAAAATCCTAAGACATCTGATTTTTAGAGTCTTCTGCCTGAGTGGTATTTCACAATTGTTCATTTTCGACCTCATATATTCTGGCTCGCCATGTCCTTTCATCCATCCCCAAATAATTTACATTCATGATTGATATATCAATATATCCGCTATAGTCCTACTTAGTCCTACGAAATGTTTGTTGATGTCAGAGGGTGTCAGTACAAGAAGCTTCCATGTAAATTACAAGCTAATGTAATTTAGCAAGATGTAACTAAGAATCCAAATTAAATTATAAACAATGAAACATTACAGATTTGTCCTGCCTTTCTTGATTTAGAAACCTACTTTTCCTTAGAAAATTCCTGCCTTCAATACCTTACATTTCTCATACATACCTTCCTCAACAACAAATTACTTGTGGGTACTTCAAATGATGAGCACAAATATATTTTATTCATATCTTATATATGCTGATGATAAAAAAGAATGTCATGCAAAAACAACTACACAACTTGAAGTCAAGGTAACCATGTCTATGGTAACTATTCTTTTACTACTTAGACTTAAGGCTAAAAAGCTCAAACACTTAATATTATAGACTTAAATAGAAATAAAAAACTTACTATATAAAAACGTTAATACATCTTTTAATTAACTTTTTATTGGCATTTGCCAGGCAAATCGTAAGTACATTTCAATTGTAGTTTTTCAACAAAGAAAATAGAGAAAATCTTTAGAAGTATCTTAAACTATTAAAAGGATGGATTTGTGTAAAAGTTCTTATATCAAACTGAAGTATTTTCATAAAAATATTAAGATTAATACAAAAGTTGTTAAGGACTGAGATCACACAGGTATTTTAACTTAAGAATAAATTTGTAGAAACCTTTTATATTTTCGATATTAGCTCTTTAACCTGCATTATGTGGGAAACCAAACAAAATTTATATTTTTTAAAATTTTTTAAAAAAAAATGTAAACCAATGTTTATGGAATTCCGCCACATTTATTTAACACAGAAAATGAATTAATTTTCTAACGAGATATTTAAAAATTTACGTTGTGTGGTTTTCCACACATATGGAAATTCTATGGATTTTGCAGTAGGAACAGCATTAGTACAGAAAACGTATTAATTGATTTAAAAACATTTTTTGATACCGAGATATTTAAAAATTTACGTTGTGTGGTTTTCCACACATATGGAAATTATATGGATTTTGCAGTAGGAACAGCATTAGTACAGAAAACGTATTAATTGATTCAAAAACATTTTTTGATAACGAGATATTTAGAAATTTACTTTGTGTGGTTTTCCACACATATGGAAATTCTATGGATTTTGCAGTAGGAACACCATTAGTACAGAAAACGTATTTACTGATTCAAAAACATTTTTTGATAATGAGATATATAAAAAAAAACGTTGTGTAGTTTTCCACACATATGGAAATTTTGCAATAAGAACAGCAGCATTGTTGGCCGTAAAATCTGAAGTTTTATATTCTCGATATTAGGTCTAAAATTTGCATTAATTCTCGTTTCAGCCCTATGTGGAAATCACACAAAATTTTTATTTTTTAATATTTTAAAAATAATTGTAAAGTTATGTTCCTGAAATTTCTTGACATCTCCCACCGCTTGAATTTATCACAGAATATGCATTAATTGATTCAAAAACATATGTTAATAACGAGATATTTAAAAAATTACGTTGTGTGGTTTTCCACACATATGTAAATTCTATGGATTTTGTATTACGAACAGCATTAGCACAGAAAACGTATTAATTGATTAAAAAAATTTTTTTGATAACGAGATATTAAAAAATTTACGTTGTGTGGTTTTCCACACATATGCAAATTCTATGTATTTGCAGTAGGAACAGCATTAGTACAGAGAAAACGTACTAATTGATTCAAAAACATTTTTGGATAACGAGATATTTAAAAATTTACGTTGTGTGGTTTTCCACACATATGAAATTTCTATGTATTTGCAGAAGAAACAGCATTAGAACAGAAATTGATTCAAAAACATTTTTTGATAATGAGATATATCAAAATTTACGTTGTGTGGTTTTCCACACATATGTAAATTCTATGTATTTCGTAGTAGGAACAGCATTTTTGGTCGTAAATTGTGCTGTTTCTGATTTGTGTAAAAGTTTTTACATCAAACTGAAGTTTTTTTTTAACAAAAACCTTAAGATTAATACAAAACTTGTGAAGTACTCAAATCAGTTAACTAGTGCAGGTATTTTAACTTGAGATTAAATTTATGGACACTCTTTATATTCTCCATATTAGGCCTACAACTTGTATTAACTCTCGTTTCACCCCTGTGTGGAAAACCACACAAAATTTATATTTTTTAAAAAATTTTAAAATAAATTGTAAAGCATCAACTTAGCACAGAAATGTACTACTTGGTACAAAAACATTTTTTGATAATGAGATATATAAAAATTGACCCTGTGTGGTTTTCCACACATATGGAAATTCTATGGATTTTGCCATAGGAACAGCATTAGTACAGAAAACGTATTAATTGATTCAAAAACATTTTTTGATAACGAGATATTTAAAAATGTACGTTGTGTGGTTTTCCACACATATGGAAATTATATGGATTTTGCAGTAGGAACAGCATTATTACATAAAAAGTATTTACTGATTCAAAAACATTTTTTGATAATGAGATATATAAAAATTGAAGTTGTGTGGTTTTCCACACATATGGAAATTTTGCAGTAAGAACAGCAGAATTGTTGGTCGTAAAGTGCGATGTTTCTGATTTGTATAAAAGTTTTTATAGCATCTGAAGATTTATATTCTCGATATTAGGCCTAAAATTTGCATTAATTCTCGTTTCAGCCCTGTTGGGAAATCACACAAAATTTTTATTTTTTAATATTCAAAAAAAATTGTAAAGCTATGTTCCTGAAATTTCTTGACATCTCCCACCGCTTGAATTTATCACAGAATATGCATTAATTGATTCAAAAACATATATTGATAACAAGATATTTAAAAATTTACGTTGTGTGGTTTTCCACGCATATGTAAATTTTATGGATTTTGCATTACGAACAGCATTAGCACAGAAAACGTATTAATTGATTCAAAAACATTTTTTGATAACGAGATATTTAAAAATTGACGTTGTGTGGTTTTCCACACGTATGGAAATTCTATGGATTTTGCAGTAGGAACAGCATTTGTACAGAAAACGTAATTACTGATTCAAAAATATTTTTTGATAACGAGATATTTAAACATTGACGTTGGTTTTCCATACATTGGTATGTGTGGTTTTCCACACATATGTAAATTCTATGTATTTCGCAGTAAGAGCAGCATTTTTAGTTGTAAAATGTGCTGTTTCTGATTTGAGTAATAGTTTTTATATCAAACTAAAGTTTTTTTTAATAAAAATGTTAATGTTAATACAAATCGTGTTAAGTACTCAAATCAGTCAACTACTTAGTTATGTGCCTGAAATTTCTAGGCATGGATTTTTGATCACGATTTAGACTACAATAAAAATTATGTTGCCGGTGCAAAATACGTAGACATTCACTATGTGTGGAAAACAACACACAAGGGTAAATAGCGTAAGCTTCTCTGATTCATTTGGTAAATTATAAAATTTTTAATTGTGTAACACAGTGTATTTTAAACAATATTTGTGCAATCTTGTTACTAAATCATTTAAAATTTTTACAGTTAGGCTCATTTCTGGATAAATGGGTAAATTTAACGAACAAAATTGTACAATCTGGAACTATACCAAGTCACACGAGATCCAAGAACGTACAATACATTCCGAAATAGTCACTGTTTCATGAGGATTTTAGGCTGGCAAAATACCTAGACATACCGTATGTGTGGAAAATAACACACGTGGGTAAACAGAATAAACCTTTTTGATTTATTTGGTAAATTATAAATTTTTTATATTTTATAACACTACCTTTATGCACTGGTGATTTCTATATATTTTTTTGTTACCAATTCATTTGAAATGTTTAATAATTTTAGCACTCATAATAACCTTTAATAGCATTTATGAAATTTGATTATTTTTTTTGTAGTTAATTCCAAAAATCCTTTGATATTTCTCTATAGCTGTCAATAACTGTGACCAACCTTTAGTAAAATTTTTTGACAGAAGGTGTGTCGGCAAATCATTCACTTGCAGACATTAATTTCCGTTGGCTACACAATTTAACAATTTTGCAAAATTAATAAATGAATTTGAGTGCCAAACAACAGGGTGAGCAGGAATCAATGAAACAAGGTAGACAGGAAAGAACATTTTTTATTTTTACAGGCATTATTAAGAATAAAGTTTGAATTTTAATAGATTTAATTTTTTAATGGGATATTTGTCACTTATTTATGATGCTTATTTCTGTTAAATTTTCTATAATTTGTTAAATTTTGTCTGTTTCAGTGCAACTTTGTATTTATTTAAAGTTTGCCCTTCTCATAATTTTGTCCTTAAACATTATTTAATATTAATACCTATTTTGAAAACCAGCAACCAATTAAGAACGTATATATATTTTTTTGTAGCACAACAAAATTAAAGTTTGCTATTTTTTTTTTTGGTTTTGTTGTTTTTACATTTTCTGTAGCCTTTTCCATTTAAGTTTGTTTAATGTGCCTCAAATAATTAATTATGCATGTGATGCTTTAGTAAAAACTCAATATTTTTTCCTTTATTATGGTTCATGATGATGACGATGATGCTGTTGCAATGTCATAATAACGTTTACACACCCAGACATATTCATATACAAAAGACAAAACCATTGCCATGAAAAGGTGGCAGCAATATGTATATTTATTTGAAAGTGTGTATCTTTATGTCATTGTTGCTACATAAACTCATAATTGTGGCAAACATTGATGTATAAACAAGTAGATTTAAACATATACACACATACGTTATAACTACATTCATACATAATATCATGAAAAATATGTATGTACGTAAAGAGTTATGTATAATACTCTCCTGGTTGTAGTTGCTGTCAAAGTATTATCATTTGCAATGTGGAATCATTTGTTTGGCTGAATGTATGGCTGGATGTGGTTGTATATGTGCAACAAAGTTAATTAATGAATTGTTAATGACATTTACAAACATGTTTAAAAACAAATAATGTATTCGACATATATACAATAGGATGGCCCTTATTTCGAACCTTTTCGATTTTCGAGCTATATTCGGTGCCGAATCTTATATACCCTTTACCAAATTAGACTTTAAAATACAAATAAATTTAAAAAAAAATTATTTTTAAATTTTATTTTCGAAATTGCATTTTTGAATTTTTTTCCAAATTTAAAAAAAAAAAAATTCTTAAATTTATTAATAAAAAAAATGTATGTCAAAAAAAATCCGGTTAAAAAATATTTTTCCCGATTTTGATCCATTGTAGGTCCAATTTACTATAGCCTTATACACATCGTTGCAATGGACTTTGAAATATCTATCATTAAATATCCATATTGTCTATATTAATGACTTAGTAATTCAGATGTAGATCAAAAATAGGTCAAAAATCGAGGTTGTCTCGGTTTTGCCTTATATCTCAGCCATTTATGGGCCGATTTTGTCGATTTTAAATAGCAACCGAGCCGGGAGAATTCCCGATATATTGGGAATTCTCGGTCAAGCCCAACCATATACTAACATACACCCTATATATGATTTTATACAGTTCTCATTTTAAATTTATATCCATATGACTAAATATGGATCGATCGTCACAAGTTCGTATAAAGAGTGAGTCAGAAAAACCTTATACACATTACACAAATTACATCGTCAGACTATTTCAAAAGCCAACAGTATAAGGAAGACTTGAACATTGAAAGAAAACCAGAATCAGGAAGAAAAAAGGTCTAACAGATATTATTAAGGCAAACAAGTCGAACAACTCTTATGAAGATCACCGACCGCTACTATCAGAAAAGCAGCTCATAAAGATAAATGCTCTGGTTCTTTTGTACGTAGAGTCGATGGTAATGCTGGGTTGAAATCGTACAAATTTCAAAAAGTTCCATATCGCAATGCGCTAAAGAACTTAGAAGTAAAAGAACGAGAGAAAAAGTTCATGTAAATTTTTTTTTTAAAAAAATGTGGATTGACTGACCTTTCATAACTTCCGCATCAAGATTTTTATGTGGCTGATGGGCGTGGACCAAAAGACAAACAAAAATCCCCAAGAAGTTTCTTATGTGGCAAGTCATATGCATTTGTGGCAAAAGAAGCCAATCATTTGTGATATAGATATATTGGAGAGTGTATACAACAACTGCTTTGACTTCTCTTAAAACAGAAGATAGTGCCTTCATATTTGTGGCCTTGAGTGGTAGTCAAACAATAATATCAATTTTTTACCACGAGAGGCAAATCCAACCAAGTGTGTCTTTAAAAAAACCGGTTAAATGGTTTCGGTTTTTATCTTCAAAAAAACCGGTTAACCGGTTTATAATAAATTTTTTTTTAATATGAAAAAGGTCTCCTTAAATTTATTTTAATTTGTGGATGCTAATAGGGAATATTTTTAAAATTGTGTACTAAATCTTCGGAAATTTAGCATTTTCGTATTCTTAATACCGTAGACAAATGACAAAGTTAATTTGCATTAACGGCACATTAATCTGAATTAAAATTTAGCCATGACAGACGACAGTATTTGCATTTAGGTGAAAAATCAGTACTTATTTGAAAAAAAAAAGCTGAAATTATTTTTGCTGAAAATGCTCCATAATTCAAAATCACATGCAACCATAAATCTGAACCTGTTGCTTCAAGTTTGGACCGCAGTAGGACACTCTGAAATAAGAGAAAGACAATTGTGGAAATTTTTAGGTTTAATGTCACCTTTTTATGGAGGATATAATTCATAAATATCATTTTTTAAAGACCACAACAGCACTTTTTAAGAGTGTGACGTGCTTTCGATGGACGATAACAGGTTTAAGGAAAACTTTCATCTCAACAGGAAGGCCAAAAAGTGTGTGAAAATGTTAAAAATATGAAAAGGATGGTCACCAATATGAGTTTTTGTATTCCACTCGATAAGAGAGTGGCAATAGCATTGTTCGCTTTCCATTTTAATTCAATAAAAGTAAACAATTTCCAAATTCTAATTGATTGTCGACAGTCTTGCCATAAAATTCAGTATAAATTCAGTTTGATTTTGTGTATTCACGTCAAAGCTAATGCGCATTAGAATGGGGATAATTCACAAGTTAATTTGAATTAATACTACTAATGCAAATTAACGCCGTCGTCTGTCTACGCTATAAGGCTCTATCTTTATGCAATTATTTTATATCTTTTACGAAATATTGTCAAATTCTATAATTTTGTATAAAATAAATCAATATTTTTAAAAATGGTATCAATGTTTTTCAATTTTTCCAATTTTTCACTGAATTTTTGTTTGCCACAAATTTGTTTCACTTAAAATTATTTTTAATATTTATCTTGGTCAAGGGTAAAGACAAAGTGAGTGCTCTTACTTACAATGTAAGGTCTGACCTCAGATGTAAAAGAGTTAATAATGTCCCAGAAATTTAAAATAACACTTCAAAGAAAGAATGTGATATTAAATAAGTATTAGAAAAGAAGCTATGCAATAATTTTTACAGATTTGTGACCAAATCTAAATTTTATCGAAATCCGTCAAAATTTGCAATTTCAATGCTTATTTAGACGAGCGTCAATTAGAATGGAAAACAATATTTTTTTGAAATATTATCGATGTTGGACAATTTTATATTTAATCATTTATGGGTAAATAAAAACAAAGACTTGAAAGTTAATATCATAGATAAATACACTTAGATCAGAAGCTCTCCTATCAAAGACCTAACTCACTTGTACAAAACCTAAGTGCTGAGAAAGTATTAAGTAGTAAAAAAAACTATGTGAAAACAAAAACGTGTGTTTAATTTTTTTAGAGTAATTTTTCGGTTTGAGCTTTTTTCTAGTTTCCGCTCTATATGTATTTCTCTATGGTTAAAATAAAATGTTCAATCTCTTACCGTTATCTGATTTTGCTCAAATTTTCATTGGTTGGTTTTTGTGTGAAGGGAACAATTTTAGACACTGGGACCAACGAAAATATGAAAAGTGCAAAATAAGGGAACCCTAATATACACTTAATCACATACTCATATATATATCGAAATACCTGTGTATGTGTAGCTCATTTAAATCTACACAAGCTGAAAGTATTATAAATAAGTTAGAGTGACATATTCAACTATCACATATAGAAAAACCCTTCAAAATTCCATTTTCTTTGAAAAAAAAAATACAATTATAGTTTATAAATATCAAAAAACATTTGTTTGTGAAGTGAATTTTTATAAAATAAACAATTTTTTCTTTGTAAAAAATTTTATACTTTTTGATTGTCACAAGAAGTTCTGATTCTTTTCATTGTGAAATCGAAATATAATTTAAACTTGAGTATGCTTAAACTTAGTTTAACATAATTAAAACTTATATCTGAAACATTTATGGGCAGATTTAATATTGAAAACTTTGTGGGATCGAAAATGCAAAATGTGGCAATTACAAACGGAGTGACATAACACTCATTGTGAAGGGTATAAAACAATGGCTAAGGTTGTATAAAGAAAGGTTGCCAGTTGCTATTATATAATTATTCTCTGTTCCAATATTGCGTTTTTAATTTTTAAATTTTCCACCGTGCAATCTTTAATATTAGTTACTTTTATTCTTAATAATGGCTTCCCTTTTACCCTGCCTTGTTTGTTAAAACTTTTCTTGACTAAAAGATTTCCAAACAAATTTGCTGATAAAATAATTGCTTAATCGAGACAAGGGTTTCCGTTGTTGTTGTTAAGTTTTATGTTTTAAAAACTTGTTTCACTATTCATTAACTCCTCTTAAAATCTTGCTACTATGTACCTACTCTGTTTCTTTTTTTAATAAACTGTTTATTATTATTTGTATTTCCATTATGAACTTCCTGTATTTAACAAGTACGATTTCCGTTGGCACATCACACTCATTGATTTTGAGCGGATGTTCAAACGACATCTCAACGATGGCGACGACGCCGGTTGGGTTGTTTTTTTTGGGAGTCTTTCTACGTTTTGATATTTTATTAAACATTTTTGTTTCTTTTTTGTTTTTTTTTTTTTTATTAATTTGTCGTAAATGTAAATTGCAATTTGTTAACAAATTGTTGGGAGAGATTTTATTTAGTTTTTGTATGTTTTTTTGTTTTGGCCAGGACAGGGTGTGTAGACCAAAGGTGTGGGGAGAAGGCTTAAATATCTTAAATTATATCTGTATAGGATTGGCTTAAGTCAATGGTTTTGAGTTTCTGGAATAAATAAAGAAAAATAGCCAAGTTCTGTAGCAATTTCACCAACATTCTTCCTTTGAATAAAACCTTGTCCATCAATACCTACTTTATCTTGATCTTTTTCCTTTCATCTTCGATATCAGCATTTAATCAACTGACTCATTCACTCATCTCTTGTTGCCAACTCCTGTTACTGTCTTAAATACCTTGAGCTTTCTTTCTTTCATTGCTCTTTTTCCTCTGTGTCCTGTTTTTTTTTTTTTTTTGCTGCTTCTCGCAGCTTAACGTTAATGTCTTTCACTATAATCACCAAACTATAACAGATTTCATTTCTTTTTGTTAGTGTGTGTTTCTGTGTAATGGTAGTAAAAATTTTTCTTTAATATGGCTTTTAATATTGTGCTTATTCGTCTTACTTTGTAGCTTGAAACTAATAGCTGCAGCTGTAATCAATTTTCTGCTGAAGACATTTTTAAAGGAAATTGATTGTCTTTAATTACTTAATGTGCACAAACCTGCAACCGAAGGAGGAGGAGGAGAAAACTAGCATATTCCTTAAATATGATGTTTGAAGAAAGGGGAGTTATACAAAAAAAGAAAAAAGAAATCGTTAAAAGGTTTCGGTAACCATGACATAAAATGAGATCAAGGAAATATTGTTACTTTAAATAATAGAGGTATTCAAGGGATTAGTTACATAAAAAGAAAGCACAAAGAAATGCCAATATTCTATTTAAAAAAATTAATCATTGATCAAAAATCAAATGTCGTTCGTTGGTAATTGCATCAATTAAGAACGGCTGGACAATTTTTTTGTTTACATGTTCATCATGGTCCAACTTAGGTTTTTACGGAAAGAAAAATTGACCACTCCCACTTTTTTCGATTTTTCTAAAATCGGAAAGCGGCTGCACTGATATAGCAAATTTTTTTGTTTTTTTTAAATTTTTACTGAAAGAAAAATTGACCACTCCCACTTTTTATAAAAACGGCTGCACCGATTTGGCTAATGTTCGTAGTAATCCAGTTTAAGTTTTCTTTTGATCATAAATTGACCACGCCCACTTTTACGTTCACTTTTCGATATATGTCGATTTCGATATATCTAAAATCGCAGAACGCCTGGACCGATTTGCCAAATTTTTTTTTTAAATGTTGGAAATAGTCCACAAAAATATTTTACAGAAAGAAAAATTGTCCACGCCCATTTTGGTTAGATCTTCGGATAATTTTATGTACAAGTTCAGGAATAAGACTAAGAAAATTGCTTCACATCCAAACCGACTGATTTGCGTGATGATATTTTGAATAAGATGCGAATTAGAACATCAAATTCATATTTGCAACTGTGCGAGAAAATTTACAGCGAGGCTTTGATACACATAGGAAATAGAGTCGTGTTAGTTATTTGTTGCCAATCGAATGATTCTTCCTTAGTGACCGAATTTTACAGTTATGGCTACAAAAGTTTGGTTTCTCCAACCGAAATTCTTTTTTATGAACTGTCTTTCTGTTGATAGAAACGAAAAATTCTATATGTGCACCCAAATCATTCGAAGAGTTGCGACACGAAAAATAATACGATTGCGATGCCTTGAGGGAATCAGTTCGAACAAACGTTCCTTACGAAAGTTGTGATATTTGGAACTGTAGGGATATTTTTTGATGCTCGCGGTGGAACTTGAAAAACGTTTGCCATAGCTTTGATTTTACAACGATACGCTCGCGAATGATATTGCACTTGCTTCATCAGGATTTGCAGCTACGTTGTTGGAAGGCGGTCGATCGGCTCATTCAACACTCAAGTTGCCATTGAATATATTTGGGATGATGCATAAAAAGTCTCTGGAATCATTAGATAAAACGTTGCAAGATTTACGAAACAATCAAAGCCGGTTTGGTGGTGCAATGATTCTGTTGGCAGGTGATTTCCGGCAATCATTGCAAGAGCATGAAGTTAATGTTAGTTTGAAGTCGTCTGTTTTGTGGAAACACGTCAAAAAACTCAAATTGGCTTTGAACATGCGTGTCGAGCTGCAGAACAATCAATCTGTATAAGTATTTTTCAAACAATTGCTGAATATTGGCGACGGCAAAATCCCGGTTGATATTTAAATTTCCCGTCGTTTTCTACCAGTGCAACGAATTAAAAATTTGAATTCATTTTTCCAAACATTGCACTAAATTAGAAGAAAAACATGATTGGATCGATAGTGCTATATAGGCTGCGAAAAATATTGATGTCGACGAATTGAATTTTAAGATTCAAAAAGAAATTGCTGTCGAATTGATTTCGCATAAATAGGTGGATTCTGTTACATCCCAATATGATGTTGTCGATTATCTAACCGATTTTTTAAACTCGCTGGAGTTACCCGGATTACCGCCTCACAATCTCCAACTGAAAGTTGAAACGGTAATCATAATGTTACGAAATATAAACCAACCATGTCTTTGTAATGGCAATCGATTTGCCATATAATAATTTCTTAGTGAAAAAATTTAATGCCAAAAAATATTTTAAAAACTTTTTTTATTTTTTTAAAAAAATATGTTTAAATTTATTGATGAAAAAAAATTATTGATTAAAAAAAAAATTCCTCATTTTGATCCATTGCAGGTCCGACTTACTATGGCCCTACATCCGCCGTTGTAAAGGTTCTTGAAATATCTATCATTAGATATCCATATTGTCTATATTAATTCAAATATGTATAAAAAAGCTAAATAATCGAGGTTGTTCTTGATTTTTCCTTACATCTCAGCAATTTGTTTGCCGATTTTCTCGAACCAGGTCTATAGCGGATATATTGATGTATGAATCATGTTTATAAGTTATTTGAGGGCTACGGAAAGTTTACCGTCATAAAATAAAACTTATCGGAGGAGTTTTATTTTTCCCTTCAGAATATAAAACTCATATAAGGAGTTTTATTTTTCCCATTAGAATATAAAACTCATTTGAGGAGTTTTATTTTTCCTGTCAGAAAATAAAACTCTCATTTTATGTAAATTGACACAGATCATTACAATTTGTAGAGCGCCTTGCATTGCAATTAAATAAATCGCCATTAAAATAAAAACAAATGGGTTTGTAAATTTGTTATTGTTTGATTCCTATTATTAAATTGTTGTTTTTTTTTTTTTTTTTCTTAAACAAATAAATTATTACACACCATAAATTCTGAAAGATCATGACAATACAATTTGGTGTATAACAATACATGTCTCCATTGACCATAGATCAAATTATTTGTTTTTTTTTTAAATTTTAGCTAAAAAACTTTTGGTGAAAAAAAAAATTCTGCTTAAAAAATATTTTTCCTATTTTGACCCATTGTAGGTCCAACTTACTATGGTCTTATATACGTCTTTACAAAGGTCTTTGAAATATCTATCATTATATATCCATACTGTCTATATTACTGACTTAGTAATCCAGATATAGGTCAAAAATCGAGGTTGTCCTGGTTTTTTCCTTATATCTCAGCCATTTGTGGACCGTTTTTCTCGATTTTATGAATTGTATATGTAAGTTATTTGATTTCAACAGACAGACGGACATGGCTTAATCCGCTATCTATAAGGATCCAGAATATATATACTTTATAGGGTCGGAAAATTATATTGTGGAAATTACAAACGGAATGACAAACTCATATATACTAGGGTATTCATTCGACTAATAATCGTTCGATTAATCGAATAATTTCTTACGAATAATTATTCAAATAATTTAAAAATGGCCATTTTCGAATAACGAATAATTCGAACAATTTTATGTAGAATAATCGAATAAAACGAATAAATATTCATATATATTTAAATTTATTAAATTGCTTAAAATTTTTTTCCATAATTTCATATATAAATAAGTAATAATGACTTGCAAAAATTTTATTGTTACTGAAATTCAACAAATAACTAAAGACAAGGGGACTTTCGATCACTGTAGATGAGTGTTCCGATAGGTCCTTCTATAAATATATAAATATTACTGCAAGAAGTTACAATTCTAAAAACAAATCTTTCAAAATTTTTAACTTAGGACTTGAACCAATGAAAATAAAAGTTACGGAATAAAATATTTGTTATTTAGCTGGCGAAATATTAGAAGAATTATTAATTAATAATCAAAATATTAACTTAGATTAAAGTGGAGTTGAATGTGATGGAGAATGTGATTTTGAGACGGTCATTGAAAGTGATATTAAGGATTTATAATGATTACATTTAAATAGATGAAGGCCATGATCTTAAAATATATGTATATAAGTGATGTTATTAACCGCGTACGTAAGTGTTGCAAAATAATTAATAAATCTAATGATAAACACAAAATATTGCAAACTAAAGTTTTGTTGCAAGAAAAGCATGGAGTTCGTCTTATACATGCTTTTGAAAATCGTTGAACATCTTTGTCTAATATGGCAATCATGCACTGCCTGACTTCAAATTAGCCACGTTCACTGAAAATGATATCAAACTTTGGACAGATTCCCTTTATTGTGTAATTCTCCAAGACCACTTTATTAAGTAAAGATTCGGCAACTTTGATAGAGCTTGATGTATAATACATTTTGTTATAAATAATTTAGAAATAGTGAATAATTAATTTACTAAAGAATTAGTTACTCAATTTAAAACCCGAATTAACGAACGACATAAAAAAATTCCTAATACGTTTAGCTCAAATTTTTCGAAGCATAGCTCCTAAACGGAAACTAAAGGGTTTGCTAGTCAATTGTTTTGTAGATTGTTCGGGAGTTAATCTGATCAGAATATTTCTGTTGAAAATTTAATGATGGACTTTGTTTTCGAATGTTTTTTAACATTATCAATACTTAAATTGTTAACTTTAACATTATTTTTTGTTTTTAATTAAAAATAAAATATTAAAAAACCGACACCAAAACTTCATTCTTTACTTTTTTAAAAACATTTTAATTATTCGAATAATTCGATTAATTTTAAACGTGTGATCGAATTATTCGAACAAGTTAAAATCTCTTATTCGAATTATTCGTTTTATTCGAACAAGAGAAAAATCGAATAATTTGAATACCCTAATATATACCCTTCTCACGAAGGTGAAGGGTATAAAAACCAGGACAATATCGATTATTTACCTATTAAATAGTTTGTTAAATTAGAGTTCTATAATAATATAAATTAATTCGGATAATAATTTACCAAAACCCTAATACAACTTGATAGTACGAAAAACAGGCATTTAACTATTTAATAAAACTCTTCATAAATCAAATATCTACTTACACTGCTTTAAATTTGTTTCATACCATTCTATTCACTTATTTATTTAAAACCCCCATGATATTTATAACAGTTTACTTGCCATCGCCTTAAAACACTTTAATATTAAATACCCATGTTTTCGCATTAAACATCCATTTAAACACAAACTTCAAAAATAGCCAAATCGTTTGCAATGGTTCTTTAACCATGACATTCTACAATCTATTGTTGAAATTTTCAACTTGAAATATCAGCAATACCACTAGTTTGTACTTGTTCTTGCCCCGCTCCCCCAAACATTCTTTACTTCAGTGCTTTATAAATTTTTTCATAAGGAATTGGGGATCTCTTTTTCACCAACAAAAGAGAAAATTCAATACATTTTACTCCAGCCAACTCCTGCCAACAACGGTTTGTTCTCAATAGAAAACCATAAAATACCTATTGTTTGGAATGTGTTTTTTTTTTTGTTTTGGACAAGAGTATATTTTGGTTTTTTGTGTTGACGTTGGAAATTGCCGGTGTTGTAGATGTTGTGTATTGTTGGTGTTTGTTGTTGCTGCTGCTGCTGCTTCTGTTGTTGTTTTTGTCTCTTTAGCTGCTTTTGTTGTTTAACCAGCTAAAGCTTGAAAAAAAACCAAAATTATTTCAACAACAACAATTATTCGACAACATTATATCCGTTTTCTTGTTTTTAGCCATTGGGCGTAATTTTGCGGTAGATTCATTTGAGTTTTGAATTGTTTGTTTGTTTATTTGTCGTTTTGTTGTTTTTGATACTTGATATTATTATTGTTGTTGTTATTGCTGTGTCTATTGTTGTTATTTCTGTGGTTAATTCAATTGGGATTTAATTTGTATTTGTTATAGTATTAGTTGTAGTTGTAGTAGTAGGTTTTTTATATGACTACCCCAAATTATACCAACACAAACGCAGTTATTTATTTTAACTTGTACATGTATACAAATTGAATTGTATATAAATATCAAAACAATAGAATCAAATAAATGTTTTAGTTTGTATAGATAAATATATAAATATAGAAATAGGAGGCAGGTTTCACAATATTAAGGATTTTTAAGTTTACAAGAAACCTAATATATTTCTTCCTTGAATGAAGCTAAAATTGGAGTATAAAAGGATCTACATTTGAAGCTAGAGTTTGAGTATAAAAGGATCTACATTTGAAGCTAGAGTTTGAGTATAAAAGGATCTACATTTGAAGCTAGAGTTTGAGTATAAAAGGATCAACATTTGAAGCTAGAGTTTGAGTATAAAAGGATCTACATTTGAAGCCAGAGTTTGAGTATAAAAGGATCTACATTTGAAGCTAGAGTTTGAGTGTAAAACGAACCATGATTGAAGCTAAAATTCTTGTATAAGAAGAACCACGATTGAAGCTAAAATTCTTGTACAAAAAGAACCACGATTGAAGCTAAAATTCTTGTATAAAAAGAACCACGATTGAAGCTGAAATTCTTGTATAAAAAGAACCACGATTGAAGCTAAAATTCTTGTATAAAAAGAACCACGATTGAAGCTAAAATTCTTGTATAAAAAGAACCACGATTGAAGCTAAAATTCTTGTATAAAAAGAACCACGATTGAAGCTAAAATTCTTGTATAAAAAGAACCACGATTGAAGCTAAAATTCTTGTATAAAAAGAACCACGATTGAAGCTAAAATTCATGTATAAAAAGAACCACGATTGAAGCTAAAATTCTTGTATAAAAAGAACCACGATTGAAGCTAAAATTCTTGTATAAAAAGAACCACGATTGAAGCTAAAATTCTTGTATAAAAAGAACCACGATTGAAGCTAAAATTCTTGTATAAAAAGAACCACGATTGAAGCTAAAATTCTTGTATAAAAAGAACCACGATTGAAGCTAAAATTCTTGTATAAAAAGAACCACGATTGAAGCTAAAATTCTTGTATAAAAAGAACCACGATTGAAGCTAAAATTCTTGTATAAAAAGAACCACGATTGAAGCTAAAATTCTTGTATAAAAAGAACCACGATTGAAGCTAAAATTCTTGTATAAAAAGAACCACGATTGAAGCTAAAATTCCTGTATAAAAAGAACCATGATTGAAGCTAAAATTCTTGTATAAAAAGAACCACGATTGAAGCTAAAATTCTTGTATAAAAAGAACCACGATTGAAGCTAAAATTCTTGTAGTCTAAGTTATTATTTACCATCAATAATATATTAGTTGAAATTAGTTTATCTTCAAAACATTTTCCACAAACATTACGTTTATGAGTACGCTTATACAATGCACCATTTTTGTAGAAACAGCTCATTTCATGACAAGAAATACTGTCTTAGTGCAAATACATAGAAAATAAGTATGTGTGGAAAATCACACATTAGGATAAGCAATGTAATTTTCAAATATTTCATCATCAAAAATATGTTTCAATCAATTAATGCGTTTTCTGTGGTAAATGGACAACAAATACTGAATTATAGCAAATACATAGTATGTGTGGAAAATCACACATTAGGATAACAATGGATCTTTTAACATATTTCCGTATCAAGAAATGTATTTGAATCAATTATTGCATTTTCTGTGGTAAAAGAACAAATACATAGATTTACGTATGTGTGGAAAAGCACACATTAGGATAAGCAATGTAACTTTTCAAATATTTCATTATCAAAAAATATATTTGAATCAATTAATGCATTTACTGTGCTAAAGGAAACATTTTTAAAATGTTTGAAAAGATTTAATTTGTGAGTTTTTCCACACAAGAGTTATATAAAATTTTTTTTTTTATAAATTTCTCACACAATCCCCGTATAATACGTACATTTATTTTGTATGTTTTTAAATTTGTTTTCGTTACGAAAAAAAACAAATAAGGAAAAAGGAAAGAAGTTTTGTTTAAATGTTGAAAATGTTTTACATTCAATTTGTATAAGCCCTTTTGTTGTTTATTCATTTAATACATAAACAGATACATACAAACTCATTCATTCATATATTCATACATACAAACAAATGAATGAACGAACGCACACAAGCAAACAACAAAGCGTTATGTAGCCATTTTGAATCTGTTAATGGGATTTAAAGGCATTAAAAAGGAAGTAGAGGAAAAAGAGAGAGAGTTTAATAACAAATAAATACAACAATATTATTTAACACACACATATACAAACAAACAATCAATTTATTTAACAAAAAAATACATTTTTCTTTTTCCATAATAGTTAGATACAAGCGTTTGTTGGAGTGGGTGTGAATATTTGAAATTTGGCTTTTTTGTCTAAATTAGTTTATTTTCGGGTATGGTTATGTGTAAACTTTGATTTCTGCCATCATTAGTGAAACGGAAGGGGCTTGTAGAGCTGCATTGTTTCTGAGTTAAACACAGAAAATAATGAAATGAAAATTCAACAAATTATTATCAATGTATGTTTAATAGGGTGACACTTATTTTGGACTTTATTGAAATTCAAAGCTTGAAAAAGGTGAAATGGTTGTTTGGTATCCAAACTACAAATAGTGAAAACTTTATCAAAATCGAATTAGGTTTAGTGGCTGCACATTCTATTTTAAATATTTTTATATTTTATTTATCCAAATATGTTCAAACATAAACAGACAAATTTAACAAAAATCAAGTAAGAGAGCTATATTCGGCTGTGCCAAATCTTATATACCCTTCACCAAATTATACTTCAAAATAAAAAATTTAAATATTTTTAGGTGAACAAAAATTTTTTTTTTTAATTTTTTGGAAAAAAAATTTTTCGAATTGTTTTTTTTTAAATTTAAATTTTTTTTTTTTTAAATTTAAAAAAAAAAATTTTTATATTTTAATTTTTTTTTTGGTGAAAAAAAATTCGGGTTAAAAATTATTTTTTCCGATTTTTACCCATTTTAGGTTCAACTTACTATGTCTTATATACGTGGTTGCAAAGATTTTGAAATATCTATCATTAGATATCCATATCTATATAAATATATAAATATCTTTGTAAGTTTGTTTGTTTGTTTGACCATCACGCCTAAACGGCTGAACCGATTCTATTGAAATATAGATAGATCCTTACTGGGAAGCGTCAATAGGCTATATATTTTTTATTTTACTACGACAGGGGTAGCGAAGCGCACCGGATCAATCTAGTTGTCAATAATAGATCAAAAATCGAGGTTGTCCTGATTTTTTTCCTAATATCTCTGCCATTTGTGGACCGATTTTGCTGATTTTAAATAGCCAACTTCTCAAGAGCATGTCTGACAGAATTATTGAAGATTTGGATCCCGTAATTATCAGAGGTCTTCAGAAAATTGATTCTCACAGACTTAATCGACTCCGCTATCTATAAGGATCCAGAATATATACTTTATAGGGTCGGAAATGAAAAATGTAGAAATTACAAACGAATGTTATACCCTTCTCACGAAGGTGAAGGTTATAACAATTAAGAGAGCTATATTCGACTGTGCCGAATCTTAGATACCCTTCACCAAATTATACTTAAAAATATTTTTTTTTTTAAATATTTTTAGGTAAAAAAATTTAAATTTTTTTTCGAAATTTGTTTAAAATTTTTTCTTTTCGAAATTTTTTTTTAATTTTTTAAAAAAAAAATTATTAAAAAACAATTCGGGTTAAAAAATATTTTTCCCGATTTTGACCCATTATAGGTCCAACTTACTATAGCATTATATACATCGTTGCAATGGACTTTAAAATATCTATCATTAGATATACATATTGTCTATATTAATGACTTAGTAATTCAATTTTCCTTATAAAAATTGAATTTTGATGGAAAATATGAGTGATCACAAATTTTCATTATTTTCTCTCTAAACCCTTTAGTTTTCCAATTATAAGCAATTTTAGATATTTTGGAATTTTCCTTATAAAAATTGAATTTTGAGTGATCACAGATTTTCATTATTTTCTCTCTAAACCCTTTAGTTTATGAATTATAAGCAATTTTAGATATTTTGGAATTTTCCTTATAAAATTTGAATTTTGATGGGAAATAAGAGTGATCACAGATTTTCATTATTTTCTCTCTAAACCCTTTAGTTTATGAATTATAAGATATTTTAGATATTGTTACATTTTAACCTTTTCAAAACGCTGGTTTATTTCCTTTAAATAAACCGGATACTTTTGATTGCAAATAAAAGCCGTTTAGTAGTTTAAAAATTGTAACAACTCTTTATTTCTTTAAAATGTACAACAACAACAGAGGTTTTCCCGGTTTTTTCCTTATATCTCAGCCATTTGTGGGCCGATTTTGTCGATTTTGCCGGAAGAGTTCCCGACATATTGATGCATGAATCATGTATTTAAGTTATTTAGGGGCTACGGAGAGTTGATTTCAACATACAGACGGACATGGCTATATCGACTTCGACTTAAAAGGTTTTTTCCAAATTATTTTTTTAAAATTTTTTTAATATTTTTTTTTTATTTTTTAAAAAAAGTTTTGTTGTGAAAAATAATTTATGACAAAAAAAATTTGACCCATTGTAGGTCCAATTTACTATAGCTTTATATACATCGTTGTAATTGACTTTAAATCTATCATTAGATATCTATATTAATGACTTAGTAATCCAGATATAGATACTAAATAAATATCTCAGTCATTTGTGGGCCGATTTTGTAGATTTTGCCGGAAGAATTCCCGACATATTGATCTATGAATCATGTCTGTAAGCTATTTAGGGGCTACGGAAAGTTGATTTCAACATAAGCTATTTAGGGGCTACGGAAAGTTGATTTCAACATACAGACCGATTGACGGACATGGCTATAATAGTTGTACCTATTATGAATTCGAAAACATTTGATTTTTTAGTGAAAACTAATTTTGGTGAATAAAAATTTTGATTAAAAAAAAAATATGGAAATAAAGATTATATGGGTGGATCTTCTCGATTTAAAATAGCAACAATCCTTATTGTAAATTATTTAGGGCTTTGGAAAGTTAAAGAGGCAGGGGGATAGAAGGACATAGCTATATCAACTGCGATATATAATTATTTCGGTTCAAAATACATGAAAAATGTGGAAATTACAAACTGAATAACAATCATATATATTCTCTTTCCACTCGTGGTTAACGGTAAGAAAAGCTTTATATAAGGACCACCCTAATATTTTATATATATATTTAAAAGAGTAACGTTACTGAGTGACTGATTGATACAGCATTGCGCTGCCCAAACGACAAAAGTAAAATACATGAAATTTGGATCATAGGTACCCAAAATAGCTTGATTTTGAAAAAAAAATATCTTGATAAACTAAAAATTCACATTAATTAGGAAAATGGTTCCTAAGTTCCAGGACTTTTTCCCTTTTCTTTGTGAAAATTCCAGACAAATATTTCCCGAATATTTTTTAAAAATGATTCCTGGGAATTTGCCATGAGTGGCAAGGTTTGTAATTTCTACATTTTTCATTTGCGACCCCACAAAGTATATATATTCTGCATCGTTATAGATAGCGAAGTCGATATAGCCATGTCCGTCTCTACGCCTGTATGTTGAAATCAACTTTCCGTAGCCCCCAAATAACTAACTAACATGATTCATACATCAATTAATCGGGAATTCTTCCGATTCGGTTAATATTTAAAATCGACAAAAGCGGCCCATAAATGGCTGAGATATAAGGAAAAAACCGGGACAATCCGAAATTTTTCCGGCTCGGTTGCTATTTAAAATCGAGAAAATCGGTCCACAAATGGCTGAGATATAAGGAAAAAACCAGAACAACCTCGATTTTTGACCCATATCTGGATTACTAAATCATTAATATAGACAATATGGATATCTAATGATAGATACTTCAAATACCTGTGCAAAGATGTATATCAGACCATAGTAAGTTGGACCTACAATGGGTCAAAATCGGAAAAAATATTTTTTCACCAAAATTTTTTTTCACTAAAAATTAAAAAAAAAAAAAAAAAATTTTTAAAATTAAAAAAAAAATTATTAAATTTAAAAAAAAATATTAAATTCAAAAAAATTTTAAAATTTAAAAAAAAAAAAATTTAAAAAACAATTTCGAAAAAACAACTGGAGAAAAAATTAAATTTTGTGAAGGGTATATAAAATTCGGCACAGCCGAATATAGCTCTCTTAATTGTTTTTATTTTAATGACGATTTTTTTCAATTGCTGACAAGCGGCAAGCTTTAGGTTTCAATTTATATAAAAGAGTTTTTTTTCTGAAGCAAAAAATAAAACTCCACAAAAGAGTTTTATTTTATGATGGGAGACTTACTTTTAAAGTTACAAAATAACTGTTATTTTCTGTTGTACATATATCAAATAATTTTGTTTAAAAATTATTTCAAGATTGGGGCATCGAAGTGCAACGGGTTAGCTGGTATAATATAAAAACAATTATTTTGTGCGGTTGTTACAAATATTTGGGCATTACAAAAGGCTTTATTGTTCAAAAAGCGTGACGCTAATTGTGTTGTTTGGCTACATGTTTTCTAAGGGTCAATATTTTGTTAACATTGCAGCAATTAGGTCAACAAAAACAAAAAATAAATAATTATCAGGCATTATTTTATTTAACCGTGAAGTAGCAAATTAATAATAAAAATCAGAGATTTATGATAAATTACAAAGAAAATATTAAAATTATCAAAAAAATTTGTTCAAATTAAAGATTTTAAAGCAGTGATGCATAAAATTAAATTTCTCTAAACTCGTAAAACTTATTTTTGCCTTCCTTCATAATTGACAATTCTCATCATTCCTCACATTCTCTTCACTCCATTTCTATAAATACTTACAATTTTTAAATGACAAATTATTTAGCTTCATACCTAAATCTACTTTTATTTAACCTCTAACTCTTAATCTTCACTCCCAGTTCCATAGCAACACCTCCAACATCAACATTTGATTATACAACTTCTTGATTTTTCCACAACACATGAAGCATAAACGTTTATTTTTTCCTCTTCTGTAGAGCCATTAAGTAAAACATAATTAAACCATCAACCTTAACTAATTACAGCGATAAATAAATGCTAAAAATAAATTAAAACACATAAACCGCACTTATTTCTGAACTCTATATAAATAATTTTATTGTAGGTATAAAAAGCAACGTATGTAATAGACACAACAACTAATTACAATTTATTACGCCTTCAAAATAAAACACTAAAACAATACAATAAATCTATGATGAAAATGAAAATTGCTGCAATACATTGCTGCACACAGTTTAGAGAGGAAATAATTGAAGAACAAAATAAAGGTGTGCGAAAAATATATTGTTGTATATAACAAACAAATTCACCCTTGGTGAACTAATAACCCACTAAGCCTCTCAATGCTCATAAATAAATAAATCTTTGAAGCCTTGTGTAATCAGTTTTGCTCGGTTTTATTTTGCTATCGCAAGAAATCAACCAACCAACCAGCCTTATTATGGTGAACGAACGAGTAGGCATGGGAATAAAGGCTTCAAATTCAGCAATAGCAAGAACCAACAAATATTTATTTGTGGAAAAAAATAAAAATAAAAACGAAAATATTATATTATTCTTCTCAAGCAATTTGTTGCAATTCATTGACTTTTAGCACAACAAAACATTTTTCAAAAACATAAATTTCGTTACATTTCTAACAAAAAGACAGTTGGAAAATGTATGACCTGTGTTTTTAGGCAGGGAAGGCGAAAAAAATCAGCAGGAGCACTAGTAGCATGCCAAAGTTACAGTGGTACAAAGGGAAATGTTTGTACATAATTAGAACAGAACTAGAACAGAACTAGAACAGAACTGGAACAGAACTAGAACAGAACTAGAACAGAACTAGAACAGAACTAGAACAGAACTAGAACAGAACTAGAACAGAACTAGAACAGAACTAGAACAGAACTAGAACAGAACTAGAACAGAACTAGAACAGAACTAGAACAGAACTAGAACAGAACTAGAACAGAACTAGAACAGAACTAGAACAGAACTAGAACAGAACTAGAACAGAACTAGAACAGAACTAGAACAGAACTAGAACAGAACTAGAACAGAACTAGAACAGAACTAGAACAGAACTAGAACAGAACTAGAACAGAACTAGAACAGAACTAGAACAGAACTAGAACAGAACTAGAACAGAACTAGAACAGAACTAGAACAGAACTAGAACAGAACTAGAACAGAACTAGAACAGAACTAGAACAGAACTAGAACAGAACTAGAACAGAACTAGAACAGAACTAGAACAGAACTAGAACAGAACTAGAACAGAACTAGAACAGAACTAGAACAGAACTAGAACAGAACTAGAACAGAACTAGAACAGAACTAGAACAGAACTAGAACAGAACTAGAACAGAACTAGAACAGAACTAGAACAGAACTAGAACAGAACTAGAACAGAACTAGAACAGAACTAGAACAGAACTAGAACAGAACTAGAACAGAACTAGAACAGAACTAGAACAGAACTAGAACAGAACTAGAACAGAACTAGAACAGAACTAGAACAGAACTAGAACAGAACTAGAACAGAACTAGAACAGAACTAGAACAGAACTAGAACAGAACTAGAACAGAACTAGAACAGAACTAGAACAGAACTAGAACAGAACTAGAACAGAACTAGAACAGAACTAGAACAGAACTAGAACAGAACTAGAACAGAACTAGAACAGAACTAGAACAGAACTAGAACAGAACTAGAACAGAACTAGAACAGAACTAGAACAGAACTAGAACAGAACTAGAACAGAACTAGAACAGAACTAGAACAGAACTAGAACAGAACTAGAACAGAACTAGAACAGAACTAGAACAGAACTAGAACAGAACTAGAACAGAACTAGAACAGAACTAGAACAGAACTAGAACAGAACTAGAACAGAACTAGAACAGAACTAGAACAGAACTAGAACAGAACTAGAACAGAACTAGAACAGAACTAGAACAGAACTAGAACAGAACTAGAACAGAACTAGAACAGAACTAGAACAGAACTAGAACAGAACTAGAACAGAACTAGAACAGAACTAGAACAGAACTAGAACAGAACTAGAACAGAACTAGAACAGAACTAGAACAGAACTAGAACAGAACTAGAACAGAACTAGAACAGAACTAGAACAGAACTAGAACAGAACTAGAACAGAACTAGAACAGAACTAGAACAGAACTAGAACAGAACTAGAACAGAACTAGAACAGAACTAGAACAGAACTAGAACAGAACTAGAACAGAACTAGAACAGAACTAGAACAGAACTAGAACAGAACTAGAACAGAACTAGAACAGAACTAGAACAGAACTAGAACAGAACTAGAACAGAACTAGAACAGAACTAGAACAGAACTAGAACAGAACTAGAACAGAACTAGAACAGAACTAGAACAGAACTAGAACAGAACTAGAACAGAACTAGAACAGAACTAGAACAGAACTAGAACAGAACTAGAACAGAACTAGAACAGAACTAGAACAGAACTAGAACAGAACTAGAACAGAACTAGAACAGAACTAGAACAGAACTAGAACAGAACTAGAACAGAACTAGAACAGAACTAGAACAGAACTAGAACAGAACTAGAACAGAACTAGAACAGAACTAGAACAGAACTAGAACAGAACTAGAACAGAACTAGAACAGAACTAGAACAGAACTAGAACAGAACTAGAACAGAACTAGAACAGAACTAGAACAGAACTAGAACTAGAACTAGAACTAGAACAGAACTAGAACAGAACTAGAACAGAACTAGAACAGAACTAGAACAGAACTAGAACAGAACTAGAACAGAACTAGAACAGAACTAGAACAGAACTAGAACAGAACTAGAACAGAACTAGAACAGAACTAGAACAGAACTAGAACAGAACTAGAACTAGAACAGAACTAGAACTAGAACTAGAACTAGAACAGAACTAGAACAGAACAGAACAGAACTAGAACAGAACTAGAACAGAACTAGAACAGAACTAGAACAGAACTAGAACAGAACTAGAACAGAACTAGAACAGAACTAGAACAGAACTAGAACAGAACTAGAACAGAACTAGAACAGAACTAGAACAGAACTAGAACAGAACTAGAACAGAACTAGAACAGAACTAGAACAGAACTAGAACAGAACTAGAACAGAACTAGAACAGAACTAGAACAGAACTAGAACAGAACTAGAACAGAACTAGAACAGAACTAGAACAGAACTAGAACAGAACTAGAACAGAACTAGAACAGAACTAGAACAGAACTAGAACAGAACTAGAACAGAACTAGAACAGAACTAGAACAGAACTAGAACAGAACTAGAACAGAACTAGAACAGAACTAGAACAGAACTAGAACAGAACTAGAACAGAACTAGAACAGAACTAGAACAGAACTAGAACAGAACTAGAACAGAACTAGAACAGAACTAGAACAGAACTAGAACAGAACTAGAACAGAACTAGAACAGAACTAGAACAGAACTAGAACAGAACTAGAACAGAACTAGAACAGAACTAGAACAGAACTAGAACAGAACTAGAACAGAACTAGAACAGAACTAGAACAGAACTAGAACAGAACTAGAACAGAACTAGAACAGAACTAGAACAGAACTAGAACAGAACTAGAACAGAACTAGAACAGAACTAGAACAGAACTAGAACAGAACTAGAACAGAACTAGAACAGAACTAGAACAGAACTAGAACAGAACTAGAACAGAACTAGAACAGAACTAGAACAGAACTAGAACAGAACTAGAACAGAACTAGAACAGAACTAGAACAGAACTAGAACAGAACTAGAACAGAACTAGAACAGAACTAGAACAGAACTAGAACAGAACTAGAACAGAACTAGAACAGAACTAGAACAGAACTAGAACAGAACTAGAACAGAACTAGAACAGAACTAGAACAGAACTAGAACAGAACTAGAACAGAACTAGAACAGAACTAGAACAGAACTAGAACAGAACTAGAACAGAACTAGAACAGAACTAGAACAGAACTAGAACAGAACTAGAACAGAACTAGAACAGAACTAGAACAGAACTAGAACAGAACTAGAACAGAACTAGAACAGAACTAGAACAGAACTAGAACAGAACTAGAACAGAACTAGAACAGAACTAGAACAGAACTAGAACAGAACTAGAACAGAACTAGAACAGAACTAGAACAGAACTAGAACAGAACTAGAACAGAACTAGAACAGAACTAGAACAGAACTAGAACAGAACTAGAACAGAACTAGAACAGAACTAGAACAGAACTAGAACAGAACTAGAACAGAACTAGAACAGAACTAGAACAGAACTAGAACAGAACTAGAACAGAACTAGAACAGAACTAGAACAGAACTAGAACAGAACTAGAACAGAACTAGAACAGAACTAGAACAGAACTAGAACAGAACTAGAACAGAACTAGAACAGAACTAGAACAGAACTAGAACAGAACTAGAACAGAACTAGAACAGAACTAGAACAGAACTAGAACAGAACTAGAACAGAACTAGAACAGAACTAGAACAGAACTAGAACAGAACTAGAACAGAACTAGAACAGAACTAGAACAGAACTAGAACAGAACTAGAACAGAACTAGAACAGAACTAGAACAGAACTAGAACAGAACTAGAACAGAACTAGAACAGAACTAGAACAGAACTAGAACAGAACTAGAACAGAACTAGAACAGAACTAGAACAGAACTAGAACAGAACTAGAACAGAACTAGAACAGAACTAGAACAGAACTAGAACAGAACTAGAACAGAACTAGAACAGAACTAGAACAGAACTAGAACAGAACTAGAACAGAACTAGAACAGAACTAGAACAGAACTAGAACAGAACTAGAACAGAACTAGAACAGAACTAGAACAGAACTAGAACAGAACTAGAACAGAACTAGAACAGAACTAGAACAGAACTAGAACAGAACTAGAACAGAACTAGAACAGAACTAGAACAGAACTAGAACAGAACTAGAACAGAACTAGAACAGAACTAGAACAGAACTAGAACAGAACTAGAACAGAACTAGAACAGAACTAGAACAGAACTAGAACAGAACTAGAACAGAACTAGAACAGAACTAGAACAGAACTAGAACAGAACTAGAACAGAACTAGAACAGAACTAGAACAGAACTAGAACAGAACTAGAACAGAACTAGAACAGAACTAGAACAGAACTAGAACAGAACTAGAACAGAACTAGAACAGAACTAGAACAGAACTAGAACAGAACTAGAACAGAACTAGAACAGAACTAGAACAGAACTAGAACAGAACTAGAACAGAACTAGAACAGAACTAGAACAGAACTAGAACAGAACTAGAACAGAACTAGAACAGAACTAGAACAGAACTAGAACAGAACTAGAACAGAACTAGAACAGAACTAGAACAGAACTAGAACAGAACTAGAACAGAACTAGAACAGAACTAGAACAGAACTAGAACAGAACTAGAACAGAACTAGAACAGAACTAGAACAGAACTAGAACAGAACTAGAACAGAACTAGAACAGAACTAGAACAGAACTAGAACAGAACTAGAACAGAACTAGAACAGAACTAGAACAGAACTAGAACAGAACTAGAACAGAACTAGAACAGAACTAGAACAGAACTAGAACAGAACTAGAACAGAACTAGAACAGAACTAGAACAGAACTAGAACAGAACTAGAACAGAACTAGAACAGAACTAGAACAGAACTAGAACAGAACTAGAACAGAACTAGAACAGAACTAGAACAGAACTAGAACAGAACTAGAACAGAACTAGAACAGAACTAGAACAGAACTAGAACAGAACTAGAACAGAACTAGAACAGAACTAGAACAGAACTAGAACAGAACTAGAACAGAACTAGAACAGAACTAGAACAGAACTAGAACAGAACTAGAACAGAACTAGAACAGAACTAGAACAGAACTAGAACAGAACTAGAACAGAACTAGAACAGAACTAGAACAGAACTAGAACAGAACTAGAACAGAACTAGAACAGAACTAGAACAGAACTAGAACAGAACTAGAACAGAACTAGAACAGAACTAGAACAGAACTAGAACAGAACTAGAACAGAACTAGAACAGAACTAGAACAGAACTAGAACAGAACTAGAACAGAACTAGAACAGAACTAGAACAGAACTAGAACAGAACTAGAACAGAACTAGAACAGAACTAGAACAGAACTAGAACAGAACTAGAACAGAACTAGAACAGAACTAGAACAGAACTAGAACAGAACTAGAACAGAACTAGAACAGAACTAGAACAGAACTAGAACAGAACTAGAACAGAACTAGAACAGAACTAGAACAGAACTAGAACAGAACTAGAACAGAACTAGAACAGAACTAGAACAGAACTAGAACAGAACTAGAACAGAACTAGAACAGAACTAGAACAGAACTAGAACAGAACTAGAACAGAACTAGAACAGAACTAGAACAGAACTAGAACAGAACTAGAACAGAACTAGAACAGAACTAGAACAGAACTAGAACAGAACTAGAACAGAACTAGAACAGAACTAGAACAGAACTAGAACAGAACTAGAACAGAACTAGAACAGAACTAGAACAGAACTAGAACAGAACTAGAACAGAACTAGAACAGAACTAGAACAGAACTAGAACAGAACTAGAACAGAACTAGAACAGAACTAGAACAGAACTAGAACAGAACTAGAACAGAACTAGAACAGAACTAGAACAGAACTAGAACAGAACTAGAACAGAACTAGAACAGAACTAGAACAGAACTAGAACAGAACTAGAACAGAACTAGAACAGAACTAGAACAGAACTAGAACAGAACTAGAACAGAACTAGAACAGAACTAGAACAGAACTAGAACAGAACTAGAACAGAACTAGAACAGAACTAGAACAGAACTAGAACAGAACTAGAACAGAACTAGAACAGAACTAGAACAGAACTAGAACAGAACTAGAACAGAACTAGAACAGAACTAGAACAGAACTAGAACAGAACTAGAACAGAACTAGAACAGAACTAGAACAGAACTAGAACAGAACTAGAACAGAACTAGAACAGAACTAGAACAGAACTAGAACAGAACTAGAACAGAACTAGAACAGAACTAGAACAGAACTAGAACAGAACTAGAACAGAACTAGAACAGAACTAGAACAGAACTAGAACAGAACTAGAACAGAACTAGAACAGAACTAGAACAGAACTAGAACAGAACTAGAACAGAACTAGAACAGAACTAGAACAGAACTAGAACAGAACTAGAACAGAACTAGAACAGAACTAGAACAGAACTAGAACAGAACTAGAACAGAACTAGAACAGAACTAGAACAGAACTAGAACAGAACTAGAACAGAACTAGAACAGAACTAGAACAGAACTAGAACAGAACTAGAACAGAACTAGAACAGAACTAGAACAGAACTAGAACAGAACTAGAACAGAACTAGAACAGAACTAGAACAGAACTAGAACAGAACTAGAACAGAACTAGAACAGAACTAGAACAGAACTACAACAGAACTAGAACAGAACTAGAACAGAACTAGAACAGAACTACAACAGAACTAGAACAGAACTAGAACAGAACTAGAACAGAACTAGAACAGAACTAGAACAGAACTAGAACAGAACTAGAACAGAACTAGAACAGAACTAGAACAGAACTAGAACAGAACTAGAACAGAACTAGAACAGAACTAGAACAGAACTAGAACAGAACTAGAACAGAACTAGAACAGAACTAGAACAGAACTAGAACAGAACTAGAACAGAACTAGAACAGAACTAGAACAGAACTAGAACAGAACTAGAACAGAACTAGAACAGAACTAGAACAGAACTAGAACAGAACTAGAACAGAACTAGAACAGAACTAGAACAGAACTAGAACAGAACTAGAACAGAACTAGAACAGAACTAGAACAGAACTAGAACAGAACTAGAACAGAACTAGAACAGAACTAGAACAGAACTAGAACAGAACTAGAACAGAACTAGAACAGAACTAGAACAGAACTAGAACAGAACTAGAACAGAACTAGAACAGAACTAGAACAGAACTAGAACAGAACTAGAACAGAACTAGAACAGAACTAGAACAGAACTAGAACAGAACTAGAACAGAACTAGAACAGAACTAGAACAGAACTAGAACAGAACTAGAACAGAACTAGAACAGAACTAGAACAGAACTAGAACAGAACTAGAACAGAACTAGAACAGAACTAGAACAGAACTAGAACAGAACTAGAACAGAACTAGAACAGAACTAGAACAGAACTAGAACAGAACTAGAACAGAACTAGAACAGAACTAGAACAGAACTAGAACAGAACTAGAACAGAACTAGAACAGAACTAGAACAGAACTAGAACAGAACTAGAACAGAACTAGAACAGAACTAGAACAGAACTAGAACAGAACTAGAACAGAACTAGAACAGAACTAGAACAGAACTAGAACAGAACTAGAACAGAACTAGAACAGAACTAGAACAGAACTAGAACAGAACTAGAACAGAACTAGAACAGAACTAGAACAGAACTAGAACAGAACTAGAACAGAACTAGAACAGAACTAGAACAGAACTAGAACAGAACTAGAACAGAACTAGAACAGAACTAGAACAGAACTAGAACAGAACTAGAACAGAACTAGAACAGAACTAGAACAGAACTAGAACAGAACTAGAACAGAACTAGAACAGAACTAGAACAGAACTAGAACAGAACTAGAACAGAACTAGAACAGAACTAGAACAGAACTAGAACAGAACTAGAACAGAACTAGAACAGAACTAGAACAGAACTAGAACAGAACTAGAACAGAACTAGAACAGAACTAGAACAGAACTAGAACAGAACTAGAACAGAACTAGAACAGAACTAGAACAGAACTAGAACAGAACTAGAACAGAACTAGAACAGAACTAGAACTAGAACAGAACTAGAACAGAACTAGAACAGAACTAGAACAGAACTAGAACAGAACTAGAACAGAACTAGAACAGAACTAGAACAGAACTAGAACAGAA
Source organism: Calliphora vicina (assembly GCF_958450345.1). Classification (NCBI taxonomy): domain Eukaryota; kingdom Metazoa; phylum Arthropoda; class Insecta; order Diptera; family Calliphoridae; genus Calliphora; species Calliphora vicina. The sequence continues at coordinate 130,585,786 of NC_088781.1, forward strand.
CTAGAACAGAACTAGAACAGAACTAGAACAGAACTAGAACAGAACTAGAACAGAACTAGAACAGAACTAGAACAGAACTAGAACAGAACTAGAACAGAACTAGAACAGAACTAGAACAGAACTAGAACAGAACTAGAACAGAACTAGAACAGAACTAGAACAGAACTAGAACAGAACTAGAACAGAACTAGAACAGAACTAGAACAGAACTAGAACAGAACTAGAACAGAACTAGAACAGAACTAGAACAGAACTAGAACAGAACTAGAACAGAACTAGAACAGAACTAGAACAGAACTAGAACAGAACTAGAACAGAACTAGAACAGAACTAGAACAGAACTAGAACAGAACTAGAACAGAACTAGAACAGAACTAGAACAGAACTAGAACAGAACTAGAACAGAACTAGAACAGAACTAGAACAGAACTAGAACAGAACTAGAACAGAACTAGAACAGAACTAGAACAGAACTAGAACAGAACTAGAACAGAACTAGAACAGAACTAGAACAGAACTAGAACAGAACTAGAACAGAACTAGAACAGAACTAGAACAGAACTAGAACAGAACTAGAACAGAACTAGAACAGAACTAGAACAGAACTAGAACAGAACTAGAACAGAACTAGAACAGAACTAGAACAGAACTAGAACAGAACTAGAACAGAACTAGAACAGAACTAGAACAGAACTAGAACAGAACTAGAACAGAACTAGAACAGAACTAGAACAGAACTAGAACAGAACTAGAACAGAACTAGAACAGAACTAGAACAGAACTAGAACAGAACTAGAACAGAACTAGAACAGAACTAGAACAGAACTAGAACAGAACTAGAACAGAACTAGAACAGAACTAGAACAGAACTAGAACAGAACTAGAACAGAACTAGAACAGAACTAGAACAGAACTAGAACAGAACTAGAACAGAACTAGAACAGAACTAGAACAGAACTAGAACAGAACTAGAACAGAACTAGAACAGAACTAGAACAGAACTAGAACAGAACTAGAACAGAACTAGAACAGAACTAGAACAGAACTAGAACAGAACTAGAACAGAACTAGAACAGAACTAGAACAGAACTAGAACAGAACTAGAACAGAACTAGAACAGAACTAGAACAGAACTAGAACAGAACTAGAACAGAACTAGAACAGAACTAGAACAGAACTAGAACAGAACTAGAACAGAACTAGAACAGAACTAGAACAGAACTAGAACAGAACTAGAACAGAACTAGAACAGAACTAGAACAGAACTAGAACAGAACTAGAACAGAACTAGAACAGAACTAGAACAGAACTAGAACAGAACTAGAACAGAACTAGAACAGAACTAGAACAGAACTAGAACAGAACTAGAACAGAACTAGAACAGAACTAGAACAGAACTAGAACAGAACTAGAACAGAACTAGAACAGAACTAGAACAGAACTAGAACAGAACTAGAACAGAACTAGAACAGAACTAGAACAGAACTAGAACAGAACTAGAACAGAACTAGAACAGAACTAGAACAGAACTAGAACAGAACTAGAACAGAACTAGAACAGAACTAGAACAGAACTAGAACAGAACTAGAACAGAACTAGAACAGAACTAGAACAGAACTAGAACAGAACTAGAACAGAACTAGAACAGAACTAGAACAGAACTAGAACAGAACTAGAACAGAACTAGAACAGAACTAGAACAGAACTAGAACAGAACTAGAACAGAACTAGAACAGAACTAGAACAGAACTAGAACAGAACTAGAACAGAACTAGAACAGAACTAGAACAGAACTAGAACTAGAGAACTAGAACAGAACTAGAACAGAACTAGAACAGAACTAGAACAGAACTAGAACAGAACTAGAACAGAACTAGAACAGAACTAGAACAGAACTAGAACAGAACTAGAACAGAACTAGAACAGAACTAGAACAGAACTAGAACAGAACTAGAACAGAACTAGAACAGAACTAGAACAGAACTAGAACAGAACTAGAACAGAACTAGAACAGAACTAGAACAGAACTAGAACAGAACTAGAACAGAACTAGAACAGAACTAGAACAGAACTAGAACAGAACTAGAACAGAACTAGAACAGAACTAGAACAGAACTAGAACAGAACTAGAACAGAACTAGAACAGAACTAGAACAGAACTAGAACAGAACTAGAACAGAACTAGAACAGAACTAGAACAGAACTAGAACAGAACTAGAACAGAACTAGAACAGAACTAGAACAGAACTAGAACAGAACTAGAACAGAACTAGAACAGAACTAGAACAGAACTAGAACAGAACTAGAACAGAACTAGAACAGAACTAGAACAGAACTAGAACAGAACTAGAACAGAACTAGAACAGAACTAGAACAGAACTAGAACAGAACTAGAACAGAACTAGAACAGAACTAGAACAGAACTAGAACAGAACTAGAACAGAACTAGAACAGAACTAGAACAGAACTAGAACAGAACTAGAACAGAACTAGAACAGAACTAGAACAGAACTAGAACAGAACTAGAACAGAACTAGAACAGAACTAGAACAGAACTAGAACAGAACTAGAACAGAACTAGAACAGAACTAGAACAGAACTAGAACAGAACTAGAACAGAACTAGAACAGAACTAGAACAGAACTAGAACAGAACTAGAACAGAACTAGAACAGAACTAGAACAGAACTAGAACAGAACTAGAACAGAACTAGAACAGAACTAGAACAGAACTAGAACAGAACTAGAACAGAACTAGAACAGAACTAGAACAGAACTAGAACAGAACTAGAACAGAACTAGAACAGAACTAGAACAGAACTAGAACAGAACTAGAACAGAACTAGAACAGAACTAGAACAGAACTAGAACAGAACTAGAACAGAACTAGAACAGAACTAGAACAGAACTAGAACAGAACTAGAACAGAACTAGAACAGAACTAGAACAGAACTAGAACAGAACTAGAACAGAACTAGAACAGAACTAGAACAGAACTAGAACAGAACTAGAACAGAACTAGAACAGAACTAGAACAGAACTAGAACAGAACTAGAACAGAACTAGAACAGAACTAGAACAGAACTAGAACAGAACTAGAACAGAACTAGAACAGAACTAGAACAGAACTAGAACAGAACTAGAACAGAACTAGAACAGAACTAGAACAGAACTAGAACAGAACTAGAACAGAACTAGAACAGAACTAGAACAGAACTAGAACAGAACTAGAACAGAACTAGAACAGAACTAGAACAGAACTAGAACAGAACTAGAACAGAACTAGAACAGAACTAGAACAGAACTAGAACAGAACTAGAACAGAACTAGAACAGAACTAGAACAGAACTAGAACAGAACTAGAACAGAACTAGAACAGAACTAGAACAGAACTAGAACAGAACTAGAACAGAACTAGAACAGAACTAGAACAGAACTAGAACAGAACTAGAACAGAACTAGAACAGAACTAGAACAGAACTAGAACAGAACTAGAACAGAACTAGAACAGAACTAGAACAGAACTAGAACAGAACTAGAACAGAACTAGAACAGAACTAGAACAGAACTAGAACAGAACTAGAACAGAACTAGAACAGAACTAGAACTAGAACAGAACTAGAACAGAACTAGAACAGAACTAGAACTAGAACAGAACTAGAACAGAACTAGAACAGAACTAGAACAGAACTAGAACAGAACTAGAACAGAACTAGAACAGAACTAGAACAGAACTAGAACAGAACTAGAACAGAACTAGAACAGAACTAGAACAGAACTAGAACAGAACTAGAACAGAACTAGAACAGAACTAGAACAGAACTAGAACAGAACTAGAACAGAACTAGAACAGAACTAGAACAGAACTAGAACAGAACTAGAACAGAACTAGAACAGAACTAGAACAGAACTAGAACAGAACTAGAACAGAACTAGAACAGAACTAGAACAGAACTAGAACAGAACTAGAACAGAACTAGAACAGAACTAGAACAGAACTAGAACAGAACTAGAACAGAACTAGAACAGAACTAGAACAGAACTAGAACAGAACTAGAACAGAACTAGAACAGAACTAGAACAGAACTAGAACAGAACTAGAACAGAACTAGAACAGAACTAGAACAGAACTAGAACAGAACTAGAACAGAACTAGAACAGAACTAGAACAGAACTAGAACAGAACTAGAACAGAACTAGAACAGAACTAGAACAGAACTAGAACAGAACTAGAACAGAACTAGAACAGAACTAGAACAGAACTAGAACAGAACTAGAACAGAACTAGAACAGAACTAGAACAGAACTAGAACAGAACTAGAACAGAACTAGAACAGAACTAGAACAGAACTAGAACAGAACTAGAACAGAACTAGAACAGAACTAGAACAGAACTAGAACAGAACCTGAACTAAAACTGAACTATTAATTAATAATCAGAATTGAATATTACGAAGTGTGCCTAAGTTTTATTTATTAAATAAAGCCGGTATCTTAAAATAAAACTCCATTATATTTTAATACATTTTAAACACACATGTACTTTAATATATTCCTAAAATATTCTCTTCCAAATCATCCAAATGTTCCTTCTTCCTCTTGACTTAAATACTACACTTACAAATGTTTTTAGGTTATACTAAGTACTTGTCTATGCTACCTATATATGTACTTACCCATTTTAATCTCTTAATATAAATTTAATATGTTTTTCTTTTAAAATGCCTCAAAAAAAGAAAAAAAAAAAACAATATTTTTGGTATATGACTATTACATATTCCAACATTATTACAACTAACAAGCAAATCATTCAGCACTTAACATGCTCTTTAAATATGAATAAACTACCCATACCAATACAATCAACAGAATGCAGGAAAATAGCAAAATCCCTGACTTGCTATATCCTGGCAAAATGTTGAAATAATTTTAGGCTTGAGGTATGAGCCAAAAAATAAAAAAAAATAAAAAGAAAACCCAAAACGAATGAAATCTGTAATGCATACAGAAGGAGATGGGAAAAAAACTAAACAAGAAACTTGTTAAAAATTTAACATGCAGTAAATTGAGGAAATAATGTATTAAGGTCAGGATATGAATTTGCAAAAATAAAAAAATATAATATTTAGGCAAAAAATCTAAAATAAACAAATATAAACATAGACAGTCTTAAATGAGTGCATAAAGACTTTGAAGTACATTTCTGTGGTATTTTAATTAAACTTGAGTAAGACATTAAAATATGGTTAAGATAATAGGCAGATATTGTTCATTGCTTAATAAACGTATAAGTTTAAAATTAACTTTTAAATCTTTTAAATACGTTTTTAGAGCTAAAGTCCTTTGCTTGCAAACTCTTAATTCTTTTTTAAAAACTAAAATATATTCAGCAACATACCATTGATTTATGTTAAGCTATTAACAAAATTGCAAAATAACTCAGTAATTAATATTAATCATACGCTCTGTATACTTCAAGACAATAACTTAAAGAATTTGTAGTTTCTTTAAAATCAAAGTATTTTTCAAAATCAGTAATGAAAGGTTTTCTGTTGTAGTTCTGTTGTAGTTCTGTTCTAGTTCTGTTCTAGTTCTGTTCTAGTTCTGTTCTAGTTCTGTTCTAGTTCTGTTCTAGTTCTGTTCTAGTTCTGTTCTAGTTCTGTTCTAGTTCTGTTCTAGTTCTGTTCTAGTTCTGTTCTAGTTCTGTTCTAGTTCTGTTCTAGTTCTGTTCTAGTTCTGTTCTAGTTCTGTTCTAGTTCTGTTCTAGTTCTGTTCTAGTTCTGTTCTAGTTCTGTTCTAGTTCTGTTCTAGTTCTGTTCTAGTTCTGTTCTAGTTCTGTTCTAGTTCTGTTCTAGTTCTGTTCTAGTTCTGTTCTAGTTCTGTTCTAGTTCTGTTCTAGTTCTGTTCTAGTTCTGTTCTAGTTCTGTTCTAGTTCTGTTCTAGTTCTGTTCTAGTTCTGTTCTAGTTCTGTTCTAGTTCTGTTCTAGTTCTGTTCTAGTTCTGTTCTAGTTCTGTTCTAGTTCTGTTCTAGTTCTGTTCTAGTTCTGTTCTAGTTCTGTTCTAGTTCTGTTCTAGTTCTGTTCTAGTTCTGTTCTAGTTCTGTTCTAGTTCTGTTCTAGTTCTGTTCTAGTTCTGTTCTAGTTCTGTTCTAGTTCTGTTCTAGTTCTGTTCTAGTTCTGTTCTAGTTCTGTTCTAGTTCTGTTCTAGTTCTGTTCTAGTTCTGTTCTAGTTCTGTTCTAGTTCTGTTCTAGTTCTGTTCTAGTTCTGTTCTAGTTCTGTTCTAGTTCTGTTCTAGTTCTGTTCTAGTTCTGTTCTAGTTCTGTTCTAGTTCTGTTCTAGTTCTGTTCTAGTTCTGTTCTAGTTCTGTTCTAGTTCTGTTCTAGTTCTGTTCTAGTTCTGTTCTAGTTCTGTTCTAGTTCTGTTCTAGTTCTGTTCTAGTTCTGTTCTAGTTCTGTTCTAGTTCTGTTCTAGTTCTGTTCTAGTTCTGTTCTAGTTCTGTTCTAGTTCTGTTCTAGTTCTGTTCTAGTTCTGTTCTAGTTCTGTTCTAGTTCTGTTCTAGTTCTGTTCTAGTTCTGTTCTAGTTCTGTTCTAGTTCTGTTCTAGTTCTGTTCTAGTTCTGTTCTAGTTCTGTTCTAGTTCTGTTCTAGTTCTGTTCTAGTTCTGTTCTAGTTCTGTTCTAGTTCTGTTCTAGTTCTGTTCTAGTTCTGTTCTAGTTCTGTTCTAGTTCTGTTCTAGTTCTGTTCTAGTTCTGTTCTAGTTCTGTTCTAGTTCTGTTCTAGTTCTGTTCTAGTTCTGTTCTAGTTCTGTTCTAGTTCTGTTCTAGTTCTGTTCTAGTTCTGTTCTAGTTCTGTTCTAGTTCTGTTCTAGTTCTGTTCTAGTTCTGTTCTAGTTCTGTTCTAGTTCTGTTCTAGTTCTGTTCTAGTTCTGTTCTAGTTCTGTTCTAGTTCTGTTCTAGTTCTGTTCTAGTTCTGTTCTAGTTCTGTTCTAGTTCTGTTCTAGTTCTGTTCTAGTTCTGTTCTAGTTCTGTTCTAGTTCTGTTCTAGTTCTGTTCTAGTTCTGTTCTAGTTCTGTTCTAGTTCTGTTCTAGTTCTGTTCTAGTTCTGTTCTAGTTCTGTTCTAGTTCTGTTCTAGTTCTGTTCTAGTTCTGTTCTAGTTCTGTTCTAGTTCTGTTCTAGTTCTGTTCTAGTTCTGTTCTAGTTCTGTTCTAGTTCTAGTTCTGTTCTAGTTCTGTTCTAGTTCTGTTCTAGTTCTGTTCTAGTTCTGTTCTAGTTCTGTTCTAGTTCTGGTCTAGTTCTGTTCTAGTTCAGGTTGACATGATTCCGTTAGACAAGATAAAATACATTTCTGTTAAATTTGAATAAAGATTTTCTGTCAAAATAACTTTTTAATTTATTAAATTTAAAATTGTTCCTGCATGTTGCAACCACTTCCCTATTTGATTTAACCTTTGGCTGACTAAACTTACCAACAAATTTAAATTCATTTCATTCATTCATTTTATATTTATTTGTTCGAAAGCCTAACTATGTGCCTAAATTGGCAAGTTAGTATGTTAAAAGTCTTGCAAACAACACGCGAATTTAATATTATAACGAAAACGAAAAAAAGTAACAATAAACGAGTAGCACTCATGATAAAGTTAAACATAATAAAAACTACTAAAAATCAACGTTAAAAACACTTTAAAATTACAAAACAAAAATATTATTAGTAACTGGATGGTGGTAGTATGTAATAGATAAACAACATGTACAAACACTAAAGACAAACACTAGGAAAGCCTACTTTTAGGCTGCATTAAATGAAAATATGCCCCCTGTTTCGGGTGGGGTTGTTTTTCGAAACAATTTCATAGGGCAAATGTAAGTAATAAAATTAAAGTAACATAAACTAAAGAGTTATTAAATTATAATATTTGTAATAAAGGCAGAAAAAAAGGCAAAACTTTTATTACAATAGTTTTAGTTTTTTTTGTTCTGTTTTCGAACAGAAAATAACTGACGCCATTTAGGCCTACGTTTTCTAGCAAACCTTAGAGTATAGAGTTTATTATAAATTTCCGTTTTGTTATGAAAGTAATTTTGAGCAGAAAAAAATGGCAAAGAAAACATTTGTTACAATACAACTGTAAACCGGAAGTTGGTCATAATACAATGTGTTATTTGAAAATGCAATTGTAGAGACGACTTTGGGGCAGAGAAGCCAGTTAAATAAAAGCCAAAGCAGAACATGCATAGGAAAATGATGATGTTGTTGGAAAATTAGAAACGCACGAATCTGTTTTTTTTTCTATTTTATTTTGTTGGCGATTCTTAATGAATAAATAAAAACTTGACAAAACGACAACTTTATAAATCATGAAATGAAAGGGGGTTATAAAATAAGACGACTGTGAAAAGCGCTATACAAACATAATAAAAACATAAAAAAAAATATTCATAATTCCCGTAAATTGAATTGAATTAAAAGCTAATGAATTAAAGTTGCTTTGAAAAGCAGTATACGAATAATGAACTCTTAAATCCACTTAATTTTATGAAATTTATGTAATGAATATGTCATTGCTACGAAAAAAGTTATAAAGAAAATCTTAAAAAAAGTCTGTATTAAATATTAATCATACGCTCTGTATAACTTTCAATAAAAATCTTTATTTAAAGCAAATTTATACCAAATTTTTAATAATTTCATCAGTAAATTAAAGAGTTTTAATTTATTTTTAATACTGATTAACTTTGTTTGCTTTAAGCATTGAATATATTGGAAAATACTCATAGCCATTTTTTTGTGTTACATTCAAAAAATAATTAAAAATATAAAAACACCACTGAAACTTATAAAAATATTTCTGCAGATTCGTTGAATTCCGCTTAATTTTATGAAATTTATTTCAAGAATCCCATGCTTCCACAAAAAAAGTTATACAGAAAAACTTGCAAAATGTCAGTATTAAAAATTAATCATACGCTCTGTATAACTTTTAACAAAAATCATTATTTGAAACAAATCTACACCAAATTTTAAATATTTTCATTAAGAATTGAAATAATTTTTATATATTTTAAATAATTTTTTACTATGGCTGCCTTAAACTTTTAGAAAACTAAAAATATTCATATGAGATTTTTTTAATTTTTTTTCAAAAATTAATTTAAAATATATAAGCATTACATAAACTTATTAGAATATGTCCCTGGTAAAGTCCGAAATCTGCCTAATTTTATGGATTTTATTACGAGATTCCAGAACGTCTACAAATAAAGTTATATAGGAAAACTTACAAAACGTCAGTATTAAAAATTAATCATACGCTCTGCATAACTTTTAATTAAAATTGTTATTTTAAGGAAATCTACATTAAATTTTAAATATTTTCATTAGGAAGTGAAAGAATTTGAAGCGATTTAAAAATACTGAAAAATATTCATACGTGAATTTTTTAATTTTTTTTTTTTTTAATTAATTTAAAATATATAAACACTGCTTAAGCTTTTAAAAATATGTCCATAGCAAAGTCTGAAGTCTGCTTAATTTTATGAAATTTATTTCTAATCTTAGTGATTCCACTTAAAATGTTATGAAGGAAAATATAATACAATCCTAATTAATATTAATCATACGCTTAGTATGACTTTTTAATCAAAATCTTTATTTCAAGCCAATTTACACCAAATTTCGAAAAAATTACTAGGCAAATGCAAAAGTTTTAATATATTTTTAATTATATTGAACTTGGTTTACTTTAAACTTTCAAAATACTAAAAAAATATTCATACCAAAATTTTAGTATTTATTTCAAAAAATAATTTAAAATATATAAACGCTGCTTAAGCTTATAGGAACATATCCATAGTAAAGTCTAAAATGCTCTTAATTTTATGGAATTTATTGCGAGAATCTGAAGCTTCTACGAAAAAAGTTATAAAGGAAAACATGCAAGAAGTCCGTATTAAATATTAATCATACGCTCTGTATAACTTTTAATAAAAATGTTTATTTGAAACGCATTGACACAAAGTTTTGTATATTTTCTTAAGTAAATACAAAAAAAAATAATATATTTTAAATATTATTCAGCTTTTATTAAAATATGTTTTTAAAAATAATTTTTTTTAGTGTTCTTTTAAAAAAATCATTTTAATATATAAACTCCTTCAAAGGTAATTAAAATATGTCCCTAAATTAGTCTGAAATCCTCTTAATTTTAGGGAATTTATTTGATTAACCTATCGCTGCTATAATAAGATATATAAAGGAAAACATACAAAAAGTGGATATTAAAAATTAATCATACGCTCAGTATAACTTTTAATAAAAATCTTAATTTCAAGCAAAATAACTCTAATTTTTTAAAAATTTATCAGTTAAAAGAAAGAATTTTAATGTATTTTAAATATTATTTAACTATGATGATTTTAAACTTATGAAATACTGGAAAATACTCATACCGAATTGTTGATATTATTTTCAAAAAATAATTTAAAATATATAAACACCACTTAAACTTATGAAAATATCACCATAATTAAGTTAGAAATCCGCTTAATTTTATGGAATTTATTTCAAGAATCCAATGATTCTACAAAAAAAGTTATAAAGTAGAATATAAAACAAGTCAGTAATTAATATTAATCATACGCTCAGTATGACTTTTAATAAAACTCTTTATTTAAAGCAAATTTATACCAATTTTGTAATAATTATCATAGTAAATGAAAGAGTTTTTATATATTTTAAATCCGCTTCAGCTGTTATGCGTTTAAATTATAAAAATGGAAAACAAAAATTTTAATTTTTTTTTTTGGTTTAAAAAAATATTTTAAAATATTAGAACATTCTCTAAAGTCTTACAATTAATTCCATAATTAAGCCTAAAATCTGCTTAGTTTTAAAAAATTTATTGCAAAAATCTATCGTTTATGTAAAAAAAGTTATAAGAAAATATATAAAACAAGTCTATTACTCATATTACTCATACGTTCTGTGTGAATTTTATTAAAACTCTTTATTTAAAGCAAATGTATACCAATTTTGTAACAATTATTGAAGTTAATGAAACAGTATAAATATAGTTTAAATTTGATTCATCTTTTATGAATTCAAACTTATAAAAATAGAAAATAAATTTAAATTTTTTTTTTGAAGTTTAAAAAAATATTTTAAAATATTTGAAAATTCTCTAAAGTCATAAAATTAATACCTTAATTAAGCTTGAAAACTGCTTAATTTTAAGAAATTTATTCCAAGAATCTATCTTGTATAGAAAAAAACTTATTAGGAAAAATATAAAACAAGTCTGTATTAATATTAATCATACGTTCTGTAAAATGTTAAATAAAAATCTTGGTTTAAAGCCAATTTACACCAAATTTTTATCACAAAACAAATAGAATTTATTAGTGTATTTAATTTATGAGCAAAACTTTGTTAAAACTAACAAAATTAAAAAAATCCCATTAAAATTTTTCACTTTTAAAAAATTTTAATTTCTCAAACTAAAATTGAAATCATGTAACGCATTTTTTTAGTCATTATTTACCTCTTAGTAATTTCTTTTATTGCCCTTTGAATAAAATCTATTATTACAGTTTTACTTAATATATAAAAATTTTATAATTTGCCCTGTTATATTTTTATTCTAATTTAGAGCCCTTTGTAAAATTCCTCCCCTTAGTTTAGAAAACGTGTACATTTGTTAAAGTCATAGGCCGTTGTTTGTGCTTCTTTAGTGCATTTCTTATTTAGCGGAAATTTAACAATAGGAAAAATGTTGCGTTTTTAATGTCACTATGTGCATTTCCGTTTTGGCTTTTGTTTTTGCCATTTATATAAAGTTTTGTTACTGTTACTTGTAGCAAATGCACTTGAACATAAACGGGCAAGTAGTTTAAAGCAAAAATAACACACAAACAAACATTTACAAATGTAAAAATAAAATTAAAGGGTGTTTTAATATTATATAGGATTTAAAGTTTTTGATAATTTAGCTCAATTTCAGTATCATTTTAAACTTATTTATTTAAAAATATTTCAAAAGAGTTTTGCACTAAATACATATCTATTAAATGTTCCTTGAAAATAGCTTAATTTTATAAAATTTATTTAGTTAAGCTAGCTTTTCCAGGAAAAAAGTTATAAATGAAATTGTAAAACAACTCAGTAATTAATATTAATCATACGCTTAGCATGACTTTAAACGAAAAATCAGTATTTAAAGCAATATTAACACAAATTTTAAATTACATTTAAAGAGAATTTACGATATTTTGCTTAATTGATCATAGATTATCGTCCTTTTTCCATTTGGAACACTATTTACCGCCTTATAGGCACATTTATATTTCAGTTCATTTTCTTATGAAAAATCGATTTTTGTTGGAAAATATTAGTGATTACAGATTATCGTCCTTTTCCATTCGGAAATTCAATTTTAATTTAGTGGGAAATTTTTATTTTTTGCTTGAAAATTTAAAAAATTATTTAAAAATATTTTGAATTACTTTTGAAATGTTTGCTACTTTCTATATTTTTCTGCAAGGTCTGCTTAATTTTATAAAATTTATTTGAAGTAGCTGCTACTTATACGGAAAAAGTTATTAATGATAATTTGAAACAAGTCAGTATTAAATATTAATCATACGCTCTGTATGTTTTTAAATAAAAATCTTAATTTAAAGCAAATTATTCATAAATTTGTTATAAAATAAAAAGGAAATTTTAATTTGTTTATATATTTTAAATAATGTTCCTTCTAAATTGTGTTAAATTCCAAAATTATTTAAAAAAAAACACATTTCAAATTAAAATTTTTTTTTTTCTTTTCAAAAATTATTTAAAAATATTTTGTTAAACTTTTTAATTATTTAAAATTAGCTCAAATGTTCTCCTAAATCCCACAAATTTAATGAAATTTATTTGATTAATCTATTGCTAATACAGTAAAAGTTACAAGACTAAATATAAAACAAGCCGGTATTAAATATTAATCATACGCTCTGTATGACTTTAAATAAAAATCTTTATTTCAAGCAAATTAAGGTAAAATTTTTTAAAATATAAAAGGTAAATAAAATTAATTTATAAATTCTCCTTTAACTAAAATTGTGTTAAACCCTAAAGTTTTAGTTAATTTTTTTTTAATATGAAAAAAAATTTGTGACTTTTAAAAAATTATTTTAAAATATTTCAACACATTATTAAATAATCAATATACTTGTAAAACTATTTTGAAAATCATGTTAAATTTATGGAGTTTTTTCCATTAATTTATCTCATACCCCAAAAAAGTTATAATTAAAATTAAAAAACAAGTCAGTAATTAATATTAATCATACGCTAAGTATAAAAAATTTTAAAAAAGCTATTTTTATTAAAATTAATTGATTTATTTGCAAATTATCACCTTCCATTGCATCACCCTTTTCCATATAAAGACAATAATCTGAACTTTTACCACAAGTTAGTTACTTTTTTATATTTTTGGTTTAATTTTTTGTTGTTTTTGCATTTCACTCATTTATGTTGCCCATTGTACATTGTTATAAAACTCTTGATTTTATATGCATGCATGTAGTTCTGCTTATATACAAATATACATATGTTTATATGCATTCATATACATATATAAACTGCATGCATTTGCAGGCTGAAATATGCTGTTGCATGTTTGTAGATAAAAAGACATTAGCATAAATTATAATTAAATTTATGCGACATCATACACAATTTAACATTTCATTTTTATTCATTTAATACTTGTACAACTCACAAATCCAACCGCAACAACAATAATAATAACAACAACAAAAACAATAACAAATACCTCATACATTTATAATAAACATAAAAATGCGAAAGAAATTGTTTAATGATGGCTTTTTATATGGTGTCATAAAAAAGTGATTTTTTTTTAATTAGAAACTGCTTTTTTATAACAGCCATAAATTAAGGGAAGGTATAAAAGAAATCCATTAAAAAATATTTACATTTTTTTAATATTTACTGTAAAAAATATGCAGTTGCCAGCAATTAATTTTATTGGGCTTAATAAAATAGAAAAATTGCATTTAAATATATTAAAAAACTAACAAAATTTTTATTGTTATACAGAAAACTTATAAAGATAAATAAAGCTAAAGAATTTAGCTTTATTTTCCGTTTTTAATTATTTCGTTATCTTTTATGTAAAAAAAGTTATAGTGAAAAATGTAAAATAACTCGAGAATTATTTTTAATCATACGCTCCGTAGGGTTGGTTATAAAAAATCGAATTATTTATTGTTTTTTTGGAAATTAAGTGGCCACAATATTACACACAATATCACAATCTTGTTTCCTGCAACATTAACAGTCATGAACATGGAAACTTAAGAATATACGATTTTTGGCTGCGTAGTTTTCTATTTTCTGCAGAAAACTACGCCGGAGAATTTAGCTTCTATAACAAACTTTGTCTGAAACTCTGATCTCTATAGAAAAGTGTGATTAAAGCATTAATAACTTTATAAAACATTGCCAAAGACTCTGATTTCTATAAAAAACTTTAACGGAGACTCCAGTTCCTTTTTTTGGAGAAACCTGCAAAAAATTCAAACACAATTTCTATTTTTTTTTACAAAAATTTTTAATTTATTTCACCCATTACACATAAGGCTCAATATCTTTTGATTGCCTGGACGCCTCCGATTCAGCACCCACTGCACACGCCATTAAAGCATTAACACTTTGCTCCTCACCCGCCTTATAAATATAACCATTTGCCTTGTCGATATGATTGCGCAAGCGCAGCATACTTTGTGTATTTCGTGAATCCAGCAATTGAAAAGACACCAAAGCATAATCTTCCACCATAGAACAAATGGCAGCATTAAGTTTCTTATATTTCCTCAGAGCTAGCGTGTCATCCAAAGCCTCCAATAAATATTTCAAATCCAAAACATCTGTATAGTAATCCAAATTGAAATGTAATTTATCTTCATGTTTCTTCAGCAAATCTGCCTTAGACAAGACATTTACATGCGGTAAACCCATACGCAGCATCATATTTAAAGCCAGCAACAGAGTAGAAACAAATTTAGCCGGTTCCGAGCAATAATGGGAATCAATTAGATTGATGGTAACCAAATGATAGCCTTCCTTCTCTAATCTCTCGAATATTTTCGACATAGAGGCATGATGTGTGTATAATTCCACCTGGCCGGGACAGTCAAAGAAAAAGTAATTGCAATTGGCTGATTGTTTGCGCAAATTTGGCAGCAGCCAGTCATCTAAATGTTCTTCCAAAAATTCTGCACAATACATAAGAGCTCCATTGGGACCCAAGTGCATACTGTCCATAACATCTTCTACGGTTATTAATTCCATGACATCTATGTTGGCAGTATATTCCATATTCTCATTTGCTGGATCCAAGTTCACAATGCCCACATTTCGTCCCAATTCTTGATAGAATTTAAAGGCATTTTGGCAATATGTAGTTTTGCCACTGCCGGGAGGACCCACAATGAGTTGACCATAAAGTGGGTTGGTAAATTTTAACTTAGCCGGCTGCAGCATTGTGAAATAAATTATTTTTTATGAAATGCGACTAAATTTGCGAAAATTATGTTGAAAACAAAAAAAAGATGTAAACAAAACAATTTTGACAGTTAGCAACCAGCTGTGCAGTGTAGGAAGTGTTTGGAAAGAGTGAATAGTAAATGAAAATGCAGAGCTGCCACATTTAAAAAACCTAGACAACGTTTATTTAAATAAAATCGTTATATTTGTTATATGGATTAAAGTGGTGAACTATTATTATTTTCTTAAACTTTTAATTAACTAAATTCATAATAATTAATTTTTATAAATTTTATTTGTCTTTTATTAAGCTTCATTAAGGTTTTTGTAAAACTTCTTCTTTCATTTTATAATAATAAATTCATAATTAGAAGTCATAATCAAATTCTATAAATATTATTCAAAATAAATAAAATTAAAAAATAAATGTACATAATAATGTTTTTTTGAAAAAGTTTATTAAAATTATAAAATTTTAGTTTTTTGGGAAATTCGTTTTTGAGAAAAATTAAATTTAATTTCTTGTCTTCCACAATTTTCTTAACGATACCCTTTTCAAATACATCAATTAAATTACGAATATGAATCATTCATTTATATCAAAATAAAACTTTTAATTGCTTAGGTATTTCAACATAACGTCAGATTATTCGGAAGTGGTTATTTTTTATAAATTTTTTTTTCTAACGTTTTGTTATTGGTAAACATTTAGCCATACATATTTTCATTATTTATTCTATAACGGATATTTTATATGATTCATGATTAAGACAAATTTCTAGTAGCAATTTTTAATTGAAGAAAATATTGCACATTACTGTTATTTGTAATTTTTAATATAAGTTAACGTCTACAAATTTTCAAACAGCTGTAGTTTGGGAAGTGTTCTACTATTTGATATTTAGTGTAACCAACCTTTTTCATTTTATTCACCTCTTTATATGACCATTAAATTAAGGCGAATTGAGCATAGCATATTTAAACATTGGATAATTGAGTAATTCTCTAAAAACTACCAACAATCTTTAGTTAAACAAAATATTTAACATAACTGTTAGCTATTTATAGTTATTAAAATAATTTAACGTACACTAAATATTTTAATTCAAGCAAAGCCGTTGCAAACAGCTGTTTATGTAGGAAGTGTTCAGTTAAATGACATTTAGTGTGGCCAACCTTTTATATTTTATTTACCTCCATATATGGTCATTTAATTACGGCGAATTGAGCGTATGAAAGAAGAAAAAAATACAGAAACAAAAAATTTTATATTTTATCTTCAGTCGACGGCGAGACGTTAAAGTGTATAAATTTAATAAGTGTTTTTTAATAGTGTTTATAATAAATAAAAATAAGCAAAATATATATATTTTTACATAATTTATTTTTTTAAATAATTTTATACAAAGTTTTTTCAATAAATCAAAATAAAAAGTTAAAAAAAATCTGTCTAGAAAAAAGAACTAAAAGTTAAACATGGCGCAGCAACAACAACCAGCCTACGAGAATAGTAAGAAAGTTTATTTTTATCTTGATGTAAATTTTTTTTGAAATTTGTCTATGTGCAATTCTTTCAACAAATTAGTCATAATGTAAAAACAAAAAAAAAATAATAACTTTAAAAAGAGATTTTATGGCTAGTTTTTTATATGGCCATAAATAGAAATAGTTTGTGATTTGTTTTTTGGTATGTGTGAAATTTACTTAATTTTTCATTCATTTGATTTTTTATTCTTTTGCAATTGTTATCTGATAGATAACGAAGCCGGCAGCGACCAGTTCAAATGTCTTTTCAAACCTTCAAACCAACTCGAAAGTGTTTATAGGTGTTTGAAATATGCAACCGGCTAGGGTTTCAAACATGTCTCATACCCATATGGGAAGTACATGTTTGTGTGTGGGTTTAGAATTTTGCTGCTAGCAGAGGAGTTTGCTGCTGCAGCATCGGCTATTTTTGTTTACAAATAAGTGATAAAAAGTGCTTGAAATTAAAAAAAATATATAAAATTTAGGGATTTACATGACTTATCCAAATCACATTACTCATTTTTGATCAACTTTATACCTATTATTGATGATTGCAAAAGGTAAACATCAAATGTACCTGTGTCAAAAGCCTTGAAAGGGAATCTTATAATTTCCTTTCCTGGAGCCATAGATTAGTTTGAATTGAAACGCTCATTCTATTCGGGCTGTATTCTTAAATGTTGGTTGCTAAATTGTACTAAAATATATCAACTGTCTAAACTTTTTTCTTTGGTCTGGGAGTATCTATTCTCAAAAGTCTTAATCTAAAATAAATAATGCTGATACCTTTGACGAAGCCATATCTTGTGAAGTTGTATTTTCCAAAATCGTAGCTGATTTTGGCAGCCAGCCAGAAAAATTCATATACATTCGTATGCAGTAGACATACAATGTAGATATAAAAATGTGCAGTCAATGTGCTGCTACTGACTATAGATAGCCGGCATTTTTGTCAGCAGCACAACAAGAACCAACAAACAAACAAAAAAAAAAAAACTATTCAAAACTTTAATTTTGTATTGTGTTGCCCCTATCTACTCTTTTAACCTGTAACCGCACCCAGAATCTAAGTATATTTATTTTGTTAGATTTGAACAAAAGAAAAACAACTGGGACACAATTTACAAAGATTTTTTTATTTATTATGTTAATTCATAACTGAGAATTTAATAAAGCTACTAAATCACTGCTAAATGTTTAGTTGTGGTTGTTTTTGTTTTACTTTGTTAATTGATAACTTTGTTTTATCTGTTCCCCCTCCCCCCTTTCTTTCACTTTCCTTCTCTGTTTTACACACTTCCGTTATTTGTTATAGTAATTGTTATTTACTGTTTTATTTGTTGTATTTTTTCTTTTAGAGTTTATTTATGCCACTTTACCTCGCACTCAACGTGGCCAACCAATTGTTTTGGGTTCCGATCCTAAAGGCAAAAATTTCCTGTATACCAATGGCAATTCTGTTATTATACGCAATATAGAGGTAAGTTTCTTGTTTGTTTTGTGTAATATACCCTAATTTTACACATAATTTTGCAATTTTTTATATATTAGCTTTCTATCTTAAATGATATTTTTATACCAGCTGCATTTGTTGCTGGTTTTTATCTAATTTTTTATCGTAGTATATTTTATGTGAATGTTTTTTTTTAATAATTTTAAACATTTGTGTTCTATTTTTCATATATTTATTTTGTTTTTCAAACACATTCATTAATTTAGCTTGAGTGTGTATTTTTTCTATCTATGTGTCTGTCGGTCCGTCCATCTTCTGTATATATTTTGTAGACACCCACGCCTTGTGTTGCTGTTTGTTTTCTCCCCTCATCATCATTTTAGTTTAATAAACATTTGTCCCAAATCAATTTGACCATTAAATATGTAAACAAATTTTTGTTAAATTACAAAAAATAAACATAAGCCAGAAATATCAAATCAGATCTTAAAATAAAATGGAACCATCAAAAACATGTATGTATTTAAAAATTTTCCAGAATTTTTTAAAGAAAAATTCACAAAATTGCATTTAGATTTGAATTAAATTTTAAAATTTATAATAAATTTTGTCTAAC